>NW_026712114.1:33634139-33686639 GCF_030504385.1 Musca domestica | reverse complement strand
TCATAGGCTGTAGTATCCATTGCGAATTTTAAATACCAAATTTGAAACAATTCCGTCGCTAAAATCTTCAAAATACAGAATATCGGGAGGTACCGCTATTGGAGGCTATACGAAGACGTCGACCTGCGCAGACAATTTTCTGCCATAGGCTGTAATATCCATTACGAACTTGAAATGCCAAATTTAAAAGAATTTCGGTGAATAATGTCGCTCAAAACATGAAAATGTCGAATATATGGGGGCTATACGAAGACGTCGACCTACATGGCCCATTTTTAAAACCAAAAGTCCTGCAGACATAATACACATTTGAGTAAAATTTTATCAACCTACGTCATTTCGTTCGGAAACTAGAGTGATTTCCACAGATGGACAGACGGACGGACATCGCTAAATCGACATAGAATTTTATGCTGATTAAGAATATATGTAAGCTTTGTGGGGTCTAAAATATATATTTCGAGGTGTTACAAAAGGAATGACAAACCTTAAATACCCTCCATGCTATGGTGTAGGGTATAAAAAAGTTTTTTTTAAATGCTCCCAAAATACCAAGACTATTCCTTACCTATCTATATTAAAAAAAGAGTAAAGTAAGCGACTGACTGTCGTACTAAAAAGATGTGAAAAGTACTAAAATATACTAAAAATTGAGTACTTTGTATCGGACAAACGGGATGAGGCATAATTCTGAAATTTTGGAATTAGATTCTCTAATGGAGTGCAAGATAGATGTACCGAAGGGTTTTTGAAAATTCGAATTTTATGCGAAGAGCTAAAAATGGGTATATGGCATAAGTATTCAGGTAGGAAACTACTGTTTATACCCTCCACCTTGGAAAGGAGGGTATATTAACTTTGTCATTCCATTTGTAACATCCTTAAATATTCGTCTTAGACCCCATAAAATATATATATTCATAATCAGCATACAATTCTAAGTCGTTTTAACGATGTCCGTGTGTCTGTCTGTCCGCCTGTCTGTTGAAATCACGATACAGCCCACATTATTTGACGTAGAGGGCCAAAATTTAGCAGAGCTATTTGCATTGTGTCTAGGATGGTTGGTATTGAAAATGAGATATATCGGTCCACGTTCTGGTATAGTCCCCATATAACGATACCTCCCGATATTCAGTATTTTGATGATTTATGCCACATTTTTTCACGGATTTGTCTAAAAATTGGCATTTGTAGGTCATAACGGGTCCCTGAGCGTGTGGCAAAATATTGCATGTATAGGTCTACGTTGTGGTATAGCCCCCATATAAAGGTACCTTCCGATATTCGGTATTTTGATGATTTTTGCCACATTTTTTCACGGATTTGTCTAAAAATTTGTATTTGTTGGTCATAATGGGTTTCAGCTTCGGTGGCGAAACATGGCATGCATGGGTCCATGATTTGATATAGCCCCCATATAACGGTACCTCCCGATATTCGGCATTTTAATGGTTTTTGCCACATTTCTTCTAATGTTTCTTTTACCCTAAGGTGGAGGGTATTAAAAGTTTGGCCCGGCCAAACTTAATGTTTTTTTACTTGTTTTTATGTATGAATGTGGTTTTGTAAATGGGTACTAAGTTTGTGAACTGTACTTAATGGTACTTAATTTGAAATAGCTTGGTTTATAACGAACGGATGAAGCTGGAATTTAGAAATTTGGTATTGGGGTGACTATTGGTGGTAGGTTTGTGATAAAGTGGTGGTTCTAGAATGGCGTATTACAAGTGCTCGAAAAGTAAATGAAGTGTGAGTGAAGGGATAGGGCTGAAATCATCACATTTGATGTAACTATTGGTATCAGGGATTGAGATATGGAGGTGGTTTTGGAAATGGGTACTATAATTGTTTGAAAGGTGCCAAGTGGTACTAAATTGAGTATTGGTTGAAGGGATAGTGATGGAATCCTGACTTTTGATATTGAGGTCTGTGTTGGTATCTGGGATTGAGATATGGATGTCGTTTTGGAAATGTGTACTATACTTGTACAAAAAAAAATTATTGTACTATATTTGGTATTGGGTGATAGTATAGAGATGGAATTCTGGAATTTTAAGAATTCTCAAATTTAAGTCTGAAAATGTACGATGTAGAGAAGTATTGATTTAAAAATTTTGTCAAACTAAACAAACTATGCATTTTAACAGCGAATTTTCGGAATGAATCTAAAATTTTAAGGAGGAATTTTTGCTGACGAAGTATCCGGCTCTCGTTTGTACTATATATTTTTATTATTTCTTTTTTTTTAATTTTTTATTTGCAGAGACCTGGGTTAGTTCCTTATTGGCTATTGGTGCGTTTCTGGGAGCTTTACCCACAGGTAAGATAAAACTTATTTTTCGAATTTTATACCAGAAATTAAAAGATATTTTCGCTAGGTTACATTGCTGACTACATTGGACGTCGTTACACCGCCTTGGTAATGGATATCCCATTTATTGTGGCCTGGACGGCAACTATTTTTGCCAACTCCGCGACGGTCCTGTATTTCGCTCGTTTTACAATTGGTAGGATTTTCGAAATATAAATAAGCTATTCACTTATAAATAAATCCTTTTGATGTTCCAGGCTTGGCTACTGGCAGTTTTTGTGTTGTTGCTCCCATGTATATTTCGGAAATTGCTGAAAGTAGTATAAGAGGCACATTGGGTACTCTGTTCCAGCTGACACTGTCCATTGGAATTCTATTGGTTTATATCATTGGTGCTATGGTCACATGGACAACATTAAGTGTTCTGTGTCTTTTGGTACCGGTGGCTTTGTTCATTGGAATGTTGTTCTTGCCAGAGACACCAACATATCTATTGAAGAAGGTAAGAGGATATTTAAGTTGTATTTGTATACGATTATGACCGAATTTTGCCAGAAATACTTCACTTAAAAATGTGAGATAACCAGACCTCCGAAAAACTCGCTCGAATTTTTATAAAGAGTGAAAATTGCTTGAATTCAAACGATAGCGCTCCTGCGAGCAGAAAAAAATAGAGCAAACTCAATTCATCGTTTTTACTCGAATATGAGTGAGAGCAAAATTCATTCAAAATCGAGCATTTTCTATTCATGCCGGGTACCCTTTTTGTTTTTACCAATCACTCTTTAATATTTCTCATTTACACTCTTAGAACAACCTCTTGATCTATTTTGAGCGATTCTGCTCCCACTCTATTTTTTAAACCGGAGTACTTTCACACAATAGAAATGAGTGAAGAGTACACTCCATAAAAAACTCCCACTCTTCGAGCAAGTTTCGCTCCCGAGTGAGAGTGAGAGCAAATAACTCGTAACTAAATAATGTACCAACATTTTAATACCCTCTCTCCTCCTCTACTTTCAGGGCCGCCGTGGTGACGCCGCTCTCTCGTTGAAATGGCTTTGGGGTCGTTATTGTGATTCACGCACCGCCATCCAACAGATACAAAGTGAATTGGATCAAGCCGGCGGCAATGCCTCATTCTCTGATGTCTTCCGTATACGGGCGGCTCGCAATGGTTTAATTATTTCCATGCTCTTGATGTTCTTCCAACAATTCTCCGGAGTGAATGCTGTCATTTTCTACACGGTGCCAATTTTCAAATCTGCCGGCAGTACATTGGATCCTTCGATATGTTCCATCATTGTGGGCTTTGTACAAGTTGTGATGACATTCACCTCTTCGCTGATGATTGAGAAAGCTGGACGCAAGTCACTGCTGATATTTAGTAGTACCATCATGACCATTTGTTTGGCAATTTTGGGTGCCTATTTCGATATGAAAGACGATGGCAAAGACGTCTCCTCCATTGGATGGCTACCTCTGCTGTGTGTGGTATTGTATATGATCACATTTTCAGTGGGCTATGGTCCCATACCCTGGCTGATGATGGGTGAACTTTTCCTGCCCGATGTCAAGGCTACGGCGGTGGCATTGACGGTAATGTCTAATTGGTTTTCGGTATTTTTGGTAACGAAGACATTCGGTTCCATGATCACAGCCTGGGGTTCGGATATGACATTTTGGTTCTTTGCCTTTTGTATGTTTGTGGCCACAATGTATGTGGCCTTTATGGTGCTGGAGACAAAGGGCAAGAGTTCATCACAAATTCAATCATGGTTGGATAATAAATAAGGGAGTGTTGGAAACTGTGAAAAATTGGGGTTATTATTTTTTTTAATATTTTAAAGATTAGTTGTAAATGAAAAAGAATTTATTTTTTTAATATTATTTTTTGTTAGAGATTTTTATTCTGTAGCTTGTAAATAAACAGCTCGATGCCAAAAAAGAACATGTATATGTTATGATTTGAGAAATTTGAAAATTATAATTATATAAAATATGTTAAAGATTATATATATTTAATTTATATACGTAAATAGTTGTAGATATGTGAGGGTGGAGGGTTCTATTCATGAAGATATTGGGCATATATGTCGTAACATACTTGGATTTTTATACAAACGCAGTAATGCAAAATTTTGAAGTTTTTATTGAAAATTTTCTAAAAGAATTTTTTTGAGAGTACGACGAAGATGAGGAGATTTTGCTTTCATCAAAAGCATTTTAAAATTTTATTAAAGTAAAAATACGGAATACGAGCGAAGAAAAAAATTGTATTTTCTTTGTGTACCTCTCTTTTTTCCCCGAAACTATATTTTTCTTTTACACAATTAAAAAAAAAAATATTTAATTATTGATATTCTTACTGTTATGAAAACAATTGGGCGCCAATCTTCATAACCCTCCATCCTCATTAGTTTTTGTTTTTTTTTTAGTTGTAGTATGAATATTAGAAAATTGAATATGAGACACAAGGAAACTTTTTGGTTAACAAAAAATAAATCTCGAATGGATCTGCTTATTTTATCGGCTCAGGGATTTTTCTCCTTTTCCTTAACTGAATTCTAACGCATCCAAACCGCATAGAAAATGTTTCCTTGTGGGTCATTTCATAGAGTAGTTATTAAGGTAATTATTGTTATTATTTTTATTTTTTTTTTGTTTGTTTTATTAATTTTAAGTTATTTATTTTATACAGGGTGTCCCAAAAGACATGAATGAAAATAAAATAAATGATAAATAAATAACCAATTGGCGTTAAAATTGAATTTTATGAAGTCATTATTTTCTGGAAGAAAGCGAGATATTTATATGTTGCCAAAATGCATCTTAAAAAGGTTGGCCAACTGTAGGGCTTAAAAATCTAAAACAAAAAGTTTCCACAAATATTTACCACCACCACAAGGTAGCGGATATTTTTCCAAAAGAAGGGAAGAAGATCTAATATTTTTAATAAAACATTTTGAAAATGCACGATTTCGATTTTTTGTCAAAATTATCCAAAAAATATTTCGTAAATCCGGTCTTTATAATCACGACTATTGATCAGGATATATCCTTGAAAGAATTTTGTAAAAATCAATGAATTTTGATGAGGATGAAAAATATGTAAAAAAAAACAAAATTTACGTATTCTTGTACAATATTTGAAAAAAATATTTTTTTTTTCTTGGAAAAAAATACTTTACATTTTTTTAAAATTTTATTAAATGAAAGCAAAGAATGTCGGAAATAGCATCAAATTTTAGAATAAGTTTAGATTTGTTCGAATTGGTCACCTTTGGCACGAATTATGGCCTTCGAACGGCCAATTAAACTATCACACTCTGCCGGAATGTTGCTCTGCGGTATTTTGGCCATTCCCTGTGAAGCGCTTGCTTGAGGTGATCGACACTTTGGTATTTTTTAGTGCCAACTTTGCTTTCCAAAATATTCCAGACACAATAGTCCAACGGATTGGTATCCGGAGATTTTGGTGGCCATTGTGCGCTGGGAATAAAGCGAGGAACCTCATTTTGTAACCATTCTTGGGTGGCGCGTGCTGAGTGCGATGGTGAAATGTCAAAGTTATATATAGCCTTAAACATTTAAAAAAATCCACGAAGTCTTGAAAACTTTTTTTTTTTAAATCGATATTTATGAAGTTTCGAAAAATATTTTTTAATTAACCCACAATTTATTTAATAGTCATGACAACTAATGAAAAATCCATTTAAAAAATATTGAAAATACCTTAAGAAATATTTTCAACAAATCTACAAAAAATAATTTTAAAAACCCAAGATATTAAGCTTTAATTTTTTTTTAAAAAATCCATACAATATTTTTTCTAAATAAACTTTTTTAAATTACGATTTATGTAGCCGGCCAAAATTCGCCTCATCGAAATAACGGTTTCAGACCTTGTCTGTTTGAATGCCTGTCTCTTTGGAGCTAATCCGTTCCAGGACATTTGGAGTCGATCTATGGGTGTCTGTCCGTCCGTTCGTCTATCTGATAACTCACGGAGGGAATATTCGATTTGATCCACACATGAGACGTCGTAATCTTATTGTCAAACTTAGATCGAGTTCGGAGATGGGAAATATCGGTCCAATCTTCTGGCCCATTCCCGGCGAAGCGCTTTCATGAGGTGATCGACACTTTGGCATTTTTTAGTGCCAATTTTGTTTTCCAAAATATCCGGACACAATGGTCCAACGGATTGGTATCCGGAGATTTGGGGGCCATTGTGCGCTGGAAATGAAGCGAGGAATCTCACTTTTGTCATTTTTCGGCCACTGTGACGCGTGCTGAGTGTGATGGTGCTGAGTCCTCCTGGAATATGCAAGGTCTGCGGCCAAAATGTTTGCGTGCCCAAGGCTTTAATACATCATCCAAAATATTTTCGCCATAATATTCGGCATTCATTCATGCAACAATCGATTAATACGAGCGGAGAGCGAGCGTCGGTTGTTATGGCGGCCCACACCACCACCATGGCCGGCGTTTGAGTTCTGGTGGCCAACCGAGGGTGCACATATTCAGCTGACCTCTTTGGCAAGAAAACACGATATTTTTGTTTGTTTACAAACTGCTGGACAACGAATATTTTCTCATCGGAGAAAACCAAATTCGGCAGTTCACCACTTTCGGCCAAGCGAAGCAACTTTTTGAATCATTAGAGTCTATTTTCTTTCCGTTGCGGTGTAAGTTCTTGCACTTTTTGGAATTTCAATGGCTTTGCTTGCCGAATGGAATATTGCGATATGTTCAGCTCACAAGCCATTTTTATACCCTACACCACAAGGTGGTCAGGGTATTATGTCTTTGTGCATTTGTTTGTAACAGGCAGAAGGAAACGAGATAGACCCATAGTTCCTTTTGATGATCTGCACAGAATCACATTCTGAGTCGATTTATGCATGTCCGTCCGTCCGTCCGTCCGTCTGTCCGTCTGTCCATGTATTTTTGTAAACAAAGTACAGGTCGCATTTATTGCCCGATCCAGATGAAATTTTGCAAAGATCTTTTGTTTGGCCCAAGGACGAGCCCTATTGAAATTGGAGATAATCGGTCAAAATTTAGATATAGCTCCCATATATATCTTCGTCCGATTTGCCTTTTATTGTGCACCAAACGTGTAATATCAGCCCGAATTATATGGAATTTTGTATATACACTCATATTAGGCCTGAAAATATGTATGCCAAATTTGATCGAAATCGGTTCAGATATAGCTATAGCTCCCATATATTTTGTTTATCCGATTTGTTCTTTTTGTTCGCCGCCGCCGTAATATGCACTATGCAACAACAATATTTGGGAAAATATATCAAATACAGCTCAGAAATACATTTGCTAAATTTTATCGAAATCGGTTCAGATTTGGATATAGCTCCCATATATAACTTCGTCCGATTTACTTTTTATTGTGCACCAAACGTCTAATATTTGTCCAAATGGGATGGAGTTTGGCACTTACGACCGAATTGAGTCTAGAAGCTAGTATGTCAAATTTGGTGAAGATCGGTTCAGATATAGCTATAGCTTCCATATATATTATTCATCCGCTTTGTTATATTTGTTACCCACAACCGTAATATTCACTCCGTAACAACGATATTCAGGGAAATATATCAAATACAGCTCAGAAATATCTTTGCCAAATTTTATCGATATCGGATATAGCTCCCATATATACCTTTATCCGATTTCAAATTAATTGTGCATCAAATGGGCAATACAATTCCGAATTTAAAGATACAAATGCTTCGGCATATTTAGTCCTTTGAACTTTAAATTATAATTATAATCATAGCGTGTATGATTGAATTCTCCCATAAAAACTGTTAATTGTTATGTGGAGGTCTACTTAATTAGCAAAGTGGTGTAGGGTATCATAAAGTCGGCCCCGTCCGACTTGAAGACTTTCGTTACTGGTTCACTGTAATTTTTGAACCATGTCTGCTGATGTTGCTGAGTTCTTCCGTTCAATTCCTTGACGTCAGGCTACGCTACCAGTATCATGCTAACGAGCGATGGTACGAGACACAAAGGATTTATTCACATTTAATTGCTAAGTGGCTTAGAAATGACAGCAGTCTGAAGTTGGTTGCAGATTTTGCATCTCATCCTGTATGTATTTTGGAGGTACAAAAATATATTTTTCCCTAATGGTGGAGCGTATCAAAATTTCGGCCCGCTAAACTTACACCTTTTTTAATTGTTTTTTTTTTTTCAACTTTTATTGTAATTTTTAGGTTTGAATACTTTAATACGATTTTACAAAAAAATATTTTACCATGGAAAGTGGCCTTAAATAAAGAGTTAGTCCAAAATAATTCGACAAATAAGTAACAAAATATTTGCTTTATTTTTATATTTTTTTGTTTTGCTCTCTGCTGCTATTGGACTCACAATCTCATGATTTGTAGTCAAACACAACACTTCATACATACCATGGTTTAGGTTTTTTTTCAAGTCTTACATCTACATCAACATGAAATATGTTTCATGTTTCTAACACTTTATGACTACGTTACTCAATACTTGGTAATGAGTAAAATAAGTTATTTCTAAGGAATAACCCAGTGATTATTCGGCTTATATATCTTCCAAATTTTTTGCTAGGATATATAGGGACTAAAAGAGATAACTTTTTTTAGGGTTTGGTTATTCAAAAATAATTCCATTTTATTGAGTTCCAATTCCCCTTCTGAACACCCTGTAGGAAAAAATTCCTCACTCATTTAATGATATCATACCGGTTTATTTGATTTATTTTATGTTTAATTTCCAATTCATCAGTACAACTATCAGTTAATTATCAATTTTATAGATTTTTATTGCAAAATTAATTACAGTTCTTATCAAATGTCATTATAGAAATAAACTACAATTGTAATTGCAAAAATAAAATAAATTAAATTTCAAAATTCATCTCAAAATTCATTTATTCAATTTTTGTTCATTGGCCTTTAAGTGTCGTCAGCGTTTACATTGACATAGTTATATGGAGGGGAATCGATTAAAATATTGAATTTTTTATGTTTTTTCTGAATTATAGAGTTATTTAGGCTTTCATGATGTATCGCCATGTTATCGCTAGTATGTTGCACTAACTTTAGTTGGTTCAGGAAATGTTAAACACTGTTCGAGAAATGATAAAAACAAATTTGGTATTGAAATATTTTATTTCCTATAAAACTACTGAAATATTTATTGAGAGTTTTTTATGCTTCTGTTGTACGCATTTTTGCAATTGATTGATAACTTATATGAAATACGATTTTTAAAAGCAAGTATTTAGATTTAATCAAGTGACTTGAACAGCGGACTGCCCGAGGTGATTTGAAAACAGGCGTGAGGAAAAAGGAATAAAAGTAGACTCCGAGTTATTTTATGTAAATTAAATATGTGCCAAAGTCATGTTTGAATATTGAAGAAATTAGTGCGAGTTTTGATATGGGCCTAAAATCTAATGATTTACCAAAAATGTCGTTATTATTATTATACCCTCCACCCAAGTATGGAGGGTATATTAAGTTTGTCATTCCGTTTGTAGCACGTCGAAATATACATTTTAGACCCCTCCAAGTATAGATCAGAGGGCTGCAATGAGTATGATTGAGTAGGCTTGATCACACACAGTGGAAATACAATCAAACTCAATCAGTCGGTCAGATGCAACATGTTCATTCGAGTTGCTCAAGCCAAACGAAAAAGATGTGATCAAACATGTATCGATCGAAGTTTTGTGTTCGCAATCAAACAGCTCACATGAGTTATTTGTTTACGAACTTATGTTGAATTGTTCATAACGGGTCGATCATCTATGAGGAGTCTTGTCCGTTTGATTCATCCCAGTTAAGTGAGTGATTTGATTAAAACACAAATGTTCGAATCTGAGCGAAATCATGATTGAAATTTTACTAAGGATTTCATAACTAAAAGCTGTCCCCATTAAAGAAATTGGTACAAATGATATTTAATAAACATACAATTTTTTCATTTTATTTGGGTTTTTGGTATTCTAGACTTCAGTAACTTATTTGAAAAAAAAAAAAAAAAAACAAAATTAAAATTTTTAATAAAGAAACACATCATTGCTATTTAGAAAACTAAAAATGTTTAAATATTTTACAATATTGGTCTACATTTTTCACAAACTTCGATCTTTTCGTTTACCTACACGTGTGTAGTTTCTACTTGCAACAATTTCGGTCGCACTATCACAATATTCTTCCATTTCAAATATTAAAAAAGTCAAAATAAACTGTCCCAACTTGATTAAATGGTTGAATAAACAATGACGCTGAGCGAACTCGATTCAAAGAAGACAATCACGGTTGTGATTGCTCATTAACATTCATGTGTTCGATCAACTCATGTCGCTGAACACATCAAACCGTCTCGAACGCTCATGTTTGATTGTGAGTGAAGTGATTCAAACTGAGCGTTCGATTCGATCAGAATCGAAAACGGTCATTTCATTCAGATCAAACTAAACGAATGCATCAACAAGAATCATGTAAGAAACCGAGTATGCTTGAATTTTTGAATACTCATTGCAGCCCTCTGGTATAGATATTCTTGATCAGCATAACATACTATGTCGATTTAGCGTTTGGCCGTTTGTCCGTCCGTGGAAATCACTCTAGCCTTAATAAGATTTTACTCATATATATATATTAGGTCTGCAGGAATTTTGGTATTGAAAATCGGCCCACGTTGGTATTTGAAGTTCATAATGAATACTACAGCCTAAGACAGAAAATTGTCTGTGCATGTCCACGTCTTCGTATAACCGCCATATAACGGTACCTCCCGATGTTCGGTGAAACTCCCCACCCCTTCGAAAGTGATAAAACTAACAAGTAAAACAACATTAAGTTCGGCCGGGCCAAACTTTTAATACCCTCCACCTTAGGGTAAAGGAAACATTAGAAGAAATGTGGCAAAAAACCATTAAAATGTCGAATATCGGGAGGTACCGTTATATGGGGGCTATACCAAAACGTGGACCTATAATTACAATGTTTCGCCACACAAACTAGGACCCATTATGACCCACAAATACCAATTTTTGGACAAATCAGTGAAAAAATGTGGCAAAAACCATCAAAATACCGAATATCGGGAGGTACTGTTTTATGGGGGCTATACCAAAACATGGACCCATACATGCAATGTTTCGCCACCGGAGCTGGAACCCATTATGACCAACAAATAAAAAAAAAAAACTAAAATACGAATATCGGGATGTACTTTTATATGGGGGCTATACCACAACGTGGACCTATACAAACAATGTTTTGCCACACGCTCAGGGACCCGTTATGACCTACAAATATCAATTTTCAGACAAATCCGTGAAAAAATGTGGCATAAATCATGAAAATACCGAATATCAGGAAGTAACGTTACATGGGGACTATACCAGAACGTGGACCGATATATCTCCTTTTCAATACCAACCATCCTAAACACAATAAAAATTGCTCTTCTAAATTTTGACGCTCTACGTCAAATAATGTGGGCTGTATCTAGATTTGAACAGACAGACGGACGGGCAGACAGACAGATGGACAGACGGACATCGTTAAATCGACTTAGAATTTTATGCTGATTATGAATATATATACTTTATGGGGTCTAAGACGAATATTTAAGGATGTTACAAACGGAATGACAAAGTTAATATACCCTCCTTTCCAAGGTGGAGGGTATAAAAATCCTTTTATCATTCCCTCGAAGGTCTCTTAATATGGTCCTTATCAAATACATTGCACTTTTGATTGCAACTAGAATTGCTGTCATATTTTTTTATTTATATTTCTCCCGAGATTGACACATAAATTTCTATTTGAGGGGCGTTTTCCATAGGAATTGCAACAATATGCAATTTTTTTGCTCTGATAACAAGGGAGGTGTCATTCGCGCATTGTTGTTGGCTATTGTTGGTTGGTCATCGAGGGTTATCATGCTGAATAAAAGAATTTCATTCCAATGATTGTTTACAAATGATTGATTGATAGACGCCAGATTTTTATAAAAATGTTCCATTGGGGTATTGTACAAATTGATAAGTTGTTCTATTTTGGAGGAAATGGCGCAGTTTAGGTCAACTATTATTGCAACTGGAAATAAGTGGATTTTGTGAGTCCCATCTGTATGGTAGTTTACAAATTCAAAATCTTCTCTCTTTTGTGGATCTCTTAAAAGTAGGCGTGTTAGTTCTGGGTCAATAGCTGAAATTAAAATGTATCACTGGGGGGAGCAATTGTATACACTCTATTCTGAAATACTGCCGAGACAGGAAAAAGTTAATGATCAAAATTTATTTTGGGAAGTATAACAGTTGGGCGCCATGTATACTACCACGAAATATTTGATGTTTCCTTTCACACATTTAAATAATCAAAATGGAATTTATATATCTTATGTGGAACAAATACCTTTAATGATGATTATAACCACAGCTCTCGTATATATTTGATACCCGATCAAAATGCGTAAATATTGCTAAAGGTAGTCCCAGCTGGAAACCAATTTTTAAAATTTTTAATTAAACACAGATATTTAAAAACAATTAAAAAACATTATGTTTGGCCGGGTCGAACTTTTAATACCCTCCACCATTGGGTAAAGAAAACATTTCTATATAAAAGTATCTAATTTCAAGCGTGTTCCATTTTAAATTACAAATACCAGTAAGACCGTTTCGAAAATGCAGTTCAATTTTTCAAAAAAAAAAAAAAAAAAAAAAAGAATCATAAAGTGTGTGAGTCCGTTTTAGGGGAGGGGGCATAACAAAAAGGGTACCTATATAGACAACTCCATACTACAAATATCGTTGGGTACCGTTATATGGTGGTTAGAGAAAGACATGGACCAGATATTCAGTGTTCTGCCATTGGAACGAGAACTCTTTATATACTGCAAATACCAATTTTTGGACAAATCCGTAAAAATATGCGGTAAACATCATCAAAATACCGAATATCGGGATGTACCGTTATGTAGGGGGTCTTACGAAAACGTAGAACTATACATACAATTATTCCGCCACCGGAACTAGAATCCATTAAAAACTATGTCGAATATTGTGAGGCTCCGTTACATGGGAGCTATACCAAAACGTGGATCTATACATACAATGTTTCGCCAAACGAGCTAGAACCCATTTCGACCCACAAATACCAATTTTTATACAAATTCGTGGGAAAATTTTTCAAAAATCATAAAAATACCGAATATTGGGAGGTACCCCTGTATGGGGGCTATACCAAAACGTGGGTCTATACATAAAATATTTCGCCACTTGATTTAGAACCCATATTACCCTACAAATTCCAATTTTAAGACAAATCCTTGAAAAAATTGGCAAAAAATCATCAAAATACCGAATATCGGGATGATTAGAAATATATATATATATATATATATATATATATATATATATATATATATATATATATATATATATTTCTAATCATCATAAAACTCTAAGTCGATTTAACGATGTCCGTCTGTCTATTGAAATCACAATACAGCCAACGTTATTTGACCTAGAGCTTCAAAGAATATAACAATATTTCCAAGATATTTGTTTCTTTAAACTTTTTATTAAAATATCCACGATATTAAGGAAGTCATTGGGACCACTATTTTTGGTTGGGAGGCCCATGATTTTTTTTTTTCTAAAATCCACAATATTTGGTACTAATGTCCTTGAAAGAAACTTTCTTAATAATTTACAAATTTCGTCTTGAAAATTTTGGATTATAAAATCCAAGATTCTTTGTTCAAAGTTCCTTCAAACATTTTTTTTTAATTTACATTTCCCTGTTAAAAGTTACTTGACAACATTTTGTTCAAAATATCCACGATATTCGGAACGGATGTTCTTGAGATGATTTCCTTCCAATCCAGGATTTTCGGTTTAAATTCTAAAAAAATTTAGCGAATTTAAATTTTTCGTTAGGGAGTTCTGGTAACTAACATATTTTTTAAATCCACGATTTTCTGCTAAGAGTTACGTGATTTTTTTTGTTGAAATGTTTAAATATGAATATGCTTTAACTGATTTGAAACCTCAGACACGGTGCATGTCCTCAAAATACGTATGGTGGCTTGGTTACCATATAACCGGCCCTGCCCTAAATAAAAATACCTAAAGCCAAAATCCTAAAATTGTCACCTTGTATGCAATGCATTTTTCGTCTACCGAAATAGGAAAATGATTGATAACACGATTGTGTTTTTAATGACAATTTTGCGTAAACTTAACTTTGGCTCAATAACAATTTGTTTGCGTGCGCTGTCTGGTGCGCTTTGTTGACCGGCCATTTACATGAGTCGTCAATATTTATGAGCTGCATACTAATTAGTTTTATGTGCCGCGACACACGTTTAGTGTTTGCCCATGACCTTGGCAATGAAATGGTAAGTTGTCCGAAACAGGGGAAGTAAATTACAACGACAACAAGTTGTCTAGATCTTTTGAATTGAGGGCATTAAACCTGAATAGATTTATTTGTTTAATAGAACATGTTTATATTTTAAAAGATGAAAGGTTCGACTATATGAAGAACAAACGATATATAGTTGAATATATGGGAAGCTTTTATACGACCCGTCATATGAAAATCTGAAATTAGTTTTCGAAAATCATTAAAAAATTTATGTAGAAAATTTGGGTGTGTAAAATATTTGTATTTCCTATAAAAAATATATAAAAATTTGTATTTCCTATTTACACTATTATATTACAGTTATGTGTTTTATATATACAGGGTGAGATGAAAAAACTGCAACCATCAAGTGAAGTTAGAATACTCCACCATTTAAATGTGAATAAATCTTTTCTGTCTCGTACCATCGCTCATTACCGTGATACTGGTAGTGTAGCCCGAAGTCAAGTGGAAGTGGACGGAAGAACACAGCAACATCAGCAGAAATGGTTCGAAAAGTAATGAAGCGACTTGATCGAAACCCGCGTCGCAGTGGACGAAAAATGACTCGTGTGCTGAACATGTCACAATATTCCATTCGGCAAATATTGAAAAAATGAGCCAGGGTAAGACCATTAAAATTCCAAAAAGTGCAAGAACTTGCACCGCAACAGAAAGAAAATAGACTTAACAGAGCTAACGAATTGCTTCGCTTGGCTGAAAGTGGTGAACTGCCGAAGTTGGTTTTCTCCGATGAGAAAATATTCTTTGTCCAGAAGTTTGTAAACAAACAAAATTATCGTGTTTACTTCCCAAAAAGGTCAGCTGAAAATGTGCACTTTCGGTTGGTCACCAGAAATCAAGCGTCGACCATGATGATGCTGTGGGCCGCCATAACAGCCGATGGTATTAATCGACCATGGCATCAGAATAAATACCGAATATTATCGCAAAAATATCCTGGAAGGTGTATTAAAGCCTTGGGCACGCAAACTTTTTAGCTGCAGACCTTGGACATTCCAAGAGAACTCAGTACCATAGGACTCAGCACGCGCCACCCAAGAATGGTTACAAAATGAGGTTCCTCGCTTCATTTCCAGTGCACAATGGTCACAAAAATCTCCGGATACCAATCCGTTGGACTATTGTGTCTGGAGTATTTTGGAAAGCAAGGTTGGCACCAAAAAATACCAAAGTGTCGATCACCTCAAACAAGCGCTTCGCCGGGAATGGCTCATAATACCGCAGAGCAACATTCGGGCAGCGTGTGACGGTTTCATTGGCCGTTTGAAGGCCATAATTCGTGCCAAATGTGACCAATTCAAACAAATCTAAACTTATTCTAAAATTTGATACTATTTCCGACAATTGTTGATTTCATTCAATAAAATTTAAAAAAATGTAAAAATTATGGCGTTTGACTTTATTGCAGTTTTTTTATCTCACCCTGTGTAATGTACATATATACAGGGTTGCCCATATTTGACGGACCCATCTGGCAACGCCATAACTTTTGACAGAGATGTCACATCGCTTAATGACATACCGCGTTTGAAGCGTCAGTCCAAGCTGATTTTTACCATGAACCAATACACGCCACGCGAGCGCTCTGAAATAGTTGAAATTTACATTCAACAGAAGAAGTCAATTGTGAAAACTCAACGTGCTTTTAGAACATTAAAAAATGTGAGAAGTGCGCCTTCTAAGAACACCATTAAGCGTTTATACGAAAAATTTTTGACTGGTAGGGCTCTTTCTAATCCGAAGAGGCCATATAAAAGTTGACCAAGGCGATCGGCCGAGAATATCGCTGCCGTACGAGCCAGTGTTGAGAGGTCTCCAAGAACATCCCAAAAACGCCGTTCTCAGCAGTTGGGCATGGCTCGGTCCACTTTACAACGGATTATTCGCATTGATTTGCATTTGTTCCCGTACAAAATTCAATTGACGGAAAGAATGTGGCCTGTGGACAAGCCTCATCGATTGGAATGGGCCCAAAGGTCCGTCGAATATGGGCAACCCTGTACGTATATCTGTCGCCAAAACGACTCTTTTTAATTTGTCAATTTCTAATTATTGAAAATTTTTATACCCTACGCCATAAGATGGTCAGGGTATTATGTCTTTGTGCATTTGTTTGTACCAGGCAAAAGGAAACGAGATGGACCCATGGTTCCTTTTGGTAATCTGCATAGAATCACATTCTGAGTTGATTTATGCATGCCCATCCGTTCATCCATGTATTTTTGTTGCATTTATTGCCCGATCCAGATGAAAATTTGCACAAATCATTTTTTTTGCCCAGGGACGAACCCTATTTGAATAGGGGATAATCGATCAAAATTTAGATATAGCTCCCATATAATCTTTGTGCGATTTGCTTTTTTTGTGAAGCAAACGTGTAATATCAGCCGAAATAGTATGGAATTTTGCACATACGACCAAATTAGGCCTGAAAATGAGTATGTCAAATTTGATCGAAATCGGTTCAGATGCAACTATAGCTTCCATATATCTTGTTCGTCCGATTTGTTGAATTTGTCACGTACAGCCGTAATATGCACTACGTAGTAACGATATTCGGGAAAATATATTACATACAGTTCAGAAATACCTTTGCCAAATTACATAAAGATCGGTTCAGATTTAGATATAGCTCCTATACATATACCTTTATCCGATTTCAGGTTAATTGAGCACCAAATGGCTAATACAAGCCCGAATTGAAAAGGCCTCGGAAAATTTAGTAGAAATTGATTCAGAGGAGGATATTCCTCTTATATAATAGATTCTTTGGACATTAAATTATAACTATAATCATTGTTAGTATGATTTAATTCTCACAAATTCTTCACAAAACTTTTATTTGCTATGTGAAGTTCTACTTTAGGACTTTCTTTACTGTTTTTTTTCATATGTAAATTATATTATTTAAGATTTTATTTATTTTTTCACAAAAATTAACACAGATCCAGTGCAATATTCCAAGAGCATATAGTATGGCCCTTTGAATGGTTTTTCGCTTAACAATGTTTTATATAAATCCTGGCACTCCATAGCACTAAAAATGTGGTCGATCCTGACACTATTTTGGGTAAAAAAATTCAAAAATTAGGACCTATCTTCTCTTCTTCTTCTTCTATATCTATAAAAGAGGAAAATGTTTGTATGTTTGTTTGTTTGTAATTTATGGACTCGAAAACCGCTGAACAGATTTTTCTGAAAATTTGCATGTATACTGCAACATCGCCTGAAAGTAACATAGGCTATATGCATTTTTGAAATTCCACTTGGAAGTGGAGATATAGCATCAGAATCGGAGGTACCTTCCAAAATTTTAAATTTTGTATGCACATATCTATTGATCGATTACAGATACAGTCTCCAAATTTGGAATGCGTAACGGAATTTGGAAAAAAAATAAATTTGGCAAATTATATTTAAATCGGTTCAGATTTGGATATAGCTCCCATATAGAATTTCGGCCGATTTCAAGCATTTGATGCACCAAACACGCTATGTATCCTAAATTTCAATGAAATTTGAAACGTGTGATGGATTTTATCTAAAAAAAGATTTCCCAAATTACATTGAAATCGGCTCAGATTTGGATATAGCTCCCATATACATTTTCGGCCGATTTCATGTATTTGGTGCGCCAAACACGATATGTATGTCCAATTTTAATGAAATTTAAAATAAGTAACGAAATTGGGAGAAAAAATGAATTTGTCAAATTATATTGAAATCGGTTCAGATTTGGATATAGCTCCCATATATATTTTCGACTGATTTCATGTATTTGATGCACCAAACACGCTATGTATCTCTAATTTCAATGAAATTTGGAATGTGTAGTGGAAATTAAAACGAATATACATTTTTCAAATTATATTGAAATCGGTTCAGATTTGGATATAGCTCCCATATATATCTTCAACCGATTTCGTTTATTTGATGCACCAAATACGATATGTATGTTCGATTCCAATTAAATTAGGAATGTGTGACGGGATTTTGATTAGAAAATAAATTAGTCAAATTATATTAAAATCGGTTCAGATTTGGATATTTGGATGGACTAAATTTGGTACGCAAATACATTTGTGAAATTATATTCAAATTCGCTCAAATTTGATTATAGCTCCCATTATATTCTCGGCCGATTTCACATATTTGATGCACCCAAAGCGAGAGAGACGAAATCTGGCACCAAATTATATTGAAATCGATTGAGTATAGCTAACATATATATTTCGGCCGACTTCATACATGTTATACACCAAACACGATATATATGACCGATTCCAATGAAATTCAGAATGTGTGGCGGAATTTGGTTATAATAATAAATGTGATAAATTAATTGGAAATTATTTAAGATTTGGATACAGCTCCCATATATATATTCTCGGCCGATTTCACATATTTGACGCACCAATTTCAATAAAATATGAAAGTTGTGGCGGAATTCGGTGTAAAAGTAATTTTTTTAAAATTATATTTAAATCGGATCAGATTGTGATATGATTTTAATAAGAACCATTGACCCACAACGCTTCAGGCTAACACTAAACCAGTAAAGAAAGTCCTAAAGTCGGGCGGGGCCGATTTTATGATACCCTACACCACTTTGCTATTTAGTAGAACTGCGTATAACAATTAAAAGTTTTTATGGGAGAATTCAATCATACACGCTATGATTATAAGTATAATTTAAAATTCAAAGGACTAAATATGCCGAAGCATTTGTATCTCTTAAATTCGGACTTGTATTGCCCATTTGGTGCACAATTAATTTGAAATCGGATAAAAATATATATGGAAACTATATCCAAATCTGAACCGATCTCGATAAAATTTGGCAAAGATATTTCTGACCTGTATTTGATATATTTCCCTAAATATCGTTGTTACGGAGTGCATATTACGGCTGTGGGTAACAAATACAATAAATCGGATGAACAATATATATGGGAGCTACAACTAAATCTGAACCGATCTTCACCAAATTTGGCATACTACCTTCTAGACTAAATTCGGTCGTATGTGCCAAATTCCATCCCATTTGGACAAATATTAGACGTTTGGTGCACAATAAATGGTAAATCGTGCGAAGTTATATATGGGAGCTATATCCAAATCTGAACCGATCTCGATAAAATTTAGCAAAGGTATTTCTGAGCTGCATTTGATATATTTCCCCAAATATTGTTGCTACAGAGTGCATATTACGGCTGCGGAGGACAAAAATAACAAATCGGATGAAAAACATATATGGGAGCTATAGCTATATCTGAACCGATTTCGATAAAATTTGGCATACTTATTTTCAGGCCTAATTTGGTTGTATGTGCAAAATTCCATACTATTCGGGCTGATATTACACGTTTGGTGCACAATAAAAGGCAAATCGGACGAAGATATATATGGGAGCTATATCTAATTTTTTACCGATTATCTCCAATTTCAATAGGGTTCGTCCTTGGGCCAAACAAATGTTGTTTGCAAAATTTCATCTTAATCGGATAATAAATGCGACCTGCATTTTGTTCGCAAGAATACATGGACAGACGGACGGACGGACGGACGGACAGACGGACTGACATGCATAAATCAACTCAGAAAGTGATTCTATGTAGATCATCAAAAGGAACTATCTGTCTATCTCGTTTCCTTTTGCCTTTTACAAACAAATGCACAAAGACATAATACCCTGACCACCTTGTGGTGTAGGGTATAAAAACAATACAACAATTGATTTGAAATACACTTATTGCGGGGAAGGATGTTGCTACCTCGAATTCACTAATTGCAATAGAAATGTCACTCAACTTCAAAAAATTGCAGTTTCCTGCACGTTTGGTATTTGCTATGAAATAAATAAATCCAAAGGACAAACCCTTCTTGTATGCATGTCATGTTACTGATTTTCTAATGGTTTTGTTTATTAACGTATTAAAGTAGTGCAATATTTTTTTTAAATTTTAAAATTCGTAAATAAAATTTTGAATGCATATATAATCAAAAGGGGTAGCGAAGCGCACCGGGTTCAGCTAGTGACTATAATAAAATTATTACTTAATACTAATAAGCTAACTCTTCTTTTTTTCTCTCAAACCGCTGTTATTAAATATGTTAATTCCTTTAATTCATCACTTAACTGTCCCCACACAAGTAATTCACTTGCATCTAGCAAATGATTTATTATTTTTTTTTTATTTTTTTAAATAAAAAATTTTACTTTAATTTATTAATAATGTGATAATTTTTTCCCAACAACAACAAATATGAATGAATAAAAATAAAAACAATGACTGGTTTGAAAAAAATTTCACTCTCACAAATACACCGGTATTTTAATTGCAACATCAGTTAAATTAATTCACTAACCGCACATCATGAATTTTAAAGTGTGGTTTTGAACTTGAGGCACACACATCAACATGGTGTGTAATATTATGACCGGAAAGGGGTAAACAAGGTAAGGCTCAACAACAATAAAAATAATATTAAAAAAATTACTTTTAATAAAAATTAAATTCAACAGCTGACAAATTTTCATAATTTGTTTTCTAAATGGGGGGACGGAACTGTGTTGACAGCAGCAAGCACACAGCTTTTACGAATATGGCAAATTCTCAACGATTGAAAAAGTAACGGAATTCGTAGTTAACACAGTAACTAAAAGCTTTTGCAATTTTACGTTATTGAAACAACTGTTTATTTTCGAATTACTCTCCCTCTCTCTATTTCTATTTCTGTTGGAGTCACTGGAGAACTAGACTTATTGAATGTAAAAGTAGGAGTTTGTTTTGATATTTTTTTTGGTATCTCAGAGATAATCGTTGTTGTCCAACTCATTGGCGGTGCATCTACCCACTGAACATTGATGTTGTTGTCACCTTTTAATTGGAAGCTCAGTTATTCTGTGCTGGCATTGTTTTTGCCCCGCAAAAAAATGTAAACAATTTGCGCAATAGATAGTTTTTTCTAAAATTTCAATCTCGTATTGTTTAAGGAAAAACAAAATAGAAAATTGCACTAAATTGCCCGTTGCAAAGTGTAGTAGCAGCAAAATAATACAAGGTGTTCAAAATAATTCTACTTTGAAATGAAAATAACAATAAGCATAAAAACGAAGTGCCTTTAGTTCGAAGAGAATCATATTTTCGAAGGCATTGAAATATTTGGTCTAAATTGTGTACATCACAATCTTTCCGTAATTTCTAACATCAGATGATAGTTCCCATAAAGTTTTTCCTTAGACTTATGACTATTTAGGTTTTTACGTCAAAAACGCGAAGGGTCCTTCCAGGATATTTTATTGCTCTAAAATTCTAAAAAGTTCGATATTTCTATCAAACGATGTTCAAAAGGGTGATCTAAATTGCTCCGTTTCTCAGGAGCAAACTAAACGAACGTTATCTTTTAAAATAAAACAATCAGGTAAATGTGAACAGGATTATAAAAATACCGAATTTCGATGGGTATCGTTATATGTGCGCTATAGGAAAACGCGGATCTAAATATTTAATGTCCTGCCGCCGGGTCTAAAAGCCATTACGAACTACAAATAACATAACATCAGCAGAAATTGTTCTAAAAATGGAGAAGCGACTTGATCGAAACCCGCGTCGCAGTGGCCGAAAAATGGCCCGTGAGCTAAACATATCGCAATATTCCATTCGGCAAATATTGATAAATGAGCTCGGCGTAAAGCCATTGAAATTCCAAAAAGTGCAAGAACTTACACCGCAACAGAAAGAAGATAGACTCAAAAGAGCTAAAGAGTTGCTTCGCTTGGCCGAAGGTGGTGAACTGCCGAATTTGGATTTCTCCGATGAGAAAACATTCGTTGTCCAGCAGTTTTTAAACAAACAAAATGTTCGTATTTTCTTGCCAAAGAGGTCACCTTTGGTTGGCCCCCAGAACTCAAGCGCCGGGCATGGCGATTTTGTGGGCCGCCATAACAGCCGATGGTCGCTCTCCGCTGGTATTAATCGAACGTGCCGAATATTATCGCGAAAATATTCTGAAGGGTGTATTAAAGCCTTGGGAGCGCAAACATTTTGGCCGCAGAGCTTGGACATTCCAACAGGACTCAGCACCATCGCACTCACCACGCGCCAACAGATGGTTACAAAATTAGGTTTCTCGCTTCATTTCTAGCGCACAATGGCCACCAATGTCTGGAGTATTTTGGAAAGCAAGGTTGGCACTAAAAAAATACCAATGGGCAGCGTGTGACATTTGCTTGGTTTCATTGATCATAATTCGTGTCAAAGGTGATCAATTCGAACAAATCTAGACTTATTCTAAAATTTAATGTTATTTCCGACATTTTTTGTTTTCATTCAATAAAATTAAAAAAAAAAAACAAGTTAAAAAGCAGTAAGTAAGGCCGGGCCGAACTTTGAATACCCTCCACCATTTGGAACGAATTTGGAAATTTTCACAAAATAAAGTCTTTAAAAAATTCTGTTAAAATTTTAAAAATACCGAATATAACCGTTATACTAGGGTCTATGCGACATGAACCTACATAGTCCTTGTTTGTCATAAGCCATTACCATATTGAAATTCGAAACTTGAAATAAATGGTGAATAATGTAGCTAAAATCATCAAAATATCGTATATAGGGAGGTACGGTTATATCGGAGATCGGAGCTGAAGACCTGGACCAGCATAGAAAATTTTCTGTCACAGGCTATAGCATCCATAACGAACTTCAAATGCGACATTTCAAAAAATTTCGGTGGGTATTGTACCTACCGAATATAGGAGGTACTGATATATGGGGCATATACGAAGACCTGTACCTGCATAGACAATTTTCTGTCACAGATTGTAGTTTCCATTACGAACTCTAAATACAATTTGAAACAATTCCGATAAATAATGTCGCTAAAATCATCAAAATACCAAATTTTGGGAGGTACCGTTATATGGGGACTATACGAAGACGTGGACCTGCACAGATAATTTTTTGTCATAGGCTGTAGTATCCATTTCGAACTTCAAATACCAAAGTTGAAACAATTCCGGTGAATAATGTCGCTAAAATCATCAAAATACCGAATATCGGTAGGTACTTATATATGGGGGCTATATGAAAACGTGGACCTACATGGCCCATTTACGAACTTAACCTGCCTACTGGAAAAATAAACACGTGTGCAAAATTTTAGCCTTCTATCTCAATTCGTTTGAAAGATAGCGTGATTACAACAGACAGACGGACATGGCTAAATCGATTTAGAAGTTTACGCTGATCAAGAATCTATATACTTTGTTGGGTCTGACATGAGCATTTCGACGAGTTACAAACGGAATGACAAAGTTAATATACCCTCCATAGTATGGTGGAGGGAATAATAAAAATTATGGCGTTTGAGTTTGTTGCAGTTTTTTTGTCTCACCCTGTATTTTATGGAGTCTATGACAAACATTTAGAGACCTTAGAAATGTCAAAGATAATATACCCTCCTTTTCAAGGTGAATGCTATAAAAAATGAGATCATTCTTACTCACTTTTTGCCGACTATGGCCGTTGTTGAATGTGTAAAATGGCCGTGCGTCTTTTAATTCTAATCCATATTCGAAGCCATATCATAATTGGAATATATTTCGATCAAATTTAACAAAGGTATTTTTAGTCTGCATACGAATTCTCACGGCAAATATAATTTATCCGAGTCAAAACATAATCGTATGATACAAGTTTATTCTTAAATCAGTACTTTGTGTGGGTACCTCACTTAGATCAAATCGGAGTGATGAAATATACTTCTTGTTAAAATAAGTAGGCTGTTTTGTAGGATGTCAGCTCCTAGCTTGTGTTTTGTAATTATTACTTTTAATAACTCCATAACCATCTTACAGAAAATTACCATGGGTCCACGTGTTGACATACCACCTATATTCCTAATTTGTTTTGAATCCAAAAGTCATTTTACAAATAACAGTAAAATCTGAAATAAGCAAAATTTATGGTTTCGTCGCATTTGCTTCTAATTAAAAAATATTGTTACTAATTGTGCAGACTAATTAAATCTGACGATAAATAAATTCATCTAGAAATGCTAAATCCAAAAAATTCCAAATTCCAGTTTTTTATAAAATTAGATTCGAATAATTTTGTAAGATTTAGTATTGCGTAGTTTATACTTGATTTCAATTTTTATATCACAGACTACAGAGGGTACATTCATTTGGTACATTAAAAATGTGCTTCAATGAAATAACGGCCAATTTAACAGATAACATATGTACCATCTCCGTCTTATACTTTCCCACAAAGAGTAAAGTCAACCCAATATTTCCATCGATACTATCTTTGGTCTAAAGATGGGACATATTGGTTCACTCTTTGCAATGTCCATTAACAATCAAAAACCAGTAAAAAAAAGTCTTAAAGTCGGGCGGGCCGATATTTGGTATTTAGATGATTTTAGCGACATTATTTACCGGAATTGTTTCAAATTTCGCATTTGAAGTTCATAATGGAGTTCGGCCCGACCGAACTTACAGTTTTTTTTACTTGTTTTTTTTTTTTTGTAAATTTCTTAAGTCTATATTTTCCACATAACGGAATTGTTTCAAATTTCGCATTTGAAGTTCATAATGGAGTTCGGCCCGACCGAACTTACAGTTTTTTTTACTTGTTTTTTTTTTTTTGTAAATTTCTTAAGTCTATATTTTCCACATAACGTTATTGATCGGTCTTCATTTGCATATGTCCATTCAGATCACATAGTTTATGCATACTTAATCCAAAAAATTCCTTATGCAATTCCTTACACATAGTGTCATGCAAGTTTATGCTGAAGCCATAAAACTAAAAAATCTATTTCACCCAAATTTTATTAATATTTTTGATTTGCAAGCTTATTTTACTCCACAGTTTTTCACTACCAAAGCTCTAGTATACCTCTAAATGATTTAATAATAACAAGTTAAAAAGCAGTAAGTTCGGCATATTTTCTCTGAAATCAAATAAGCACATCGCTAACATTATTTTCCCTATACTAAGATTTCCAGTAAAAACATTATCAAAAATACTCATCAATGGATTCTATGCAACAGATAGATCTCTCACACCGAAAGAATCTGCTCATATTTTGCTAAAGCCCAATAGTAATAATAATAACAATAATCATAGCTCTGGACGTAAAAATCACAAACAAAAACACAACATTTCAATGGGACAAATTTCTTTTTATTTTATTTTTTTTTTTTTGTTTAAGCTTCAACGCTTGAGTTTCGGTTTCAGCTCAATTCAGTTCAGTTCACTCGTGGACGCATTTAAATCAAGACACACTTGTCGCTGTCTGATCGCCAAACGCTGAGTGCTGTGTGAATTGTGCTGATGATTTAGTCAGTGACTAAAGGCAAAAGCTGAAATTTAAACTTGGATCAAGTCGTGTGGAACAATCAAAAAATAAATAAAAATACATTTCAGACAGACAGCCAGAAACAGATGTACTTGCCACGAAGTGTTTGCATTATTCAGACTGATATCAAGAGTTCCTTAAAAAAAACATAAATAAATAAATCATTATTCATTCACAAGAATTGTTTAAGTGTTGATTCGTTGTTATTATCCATCCCATTATTGTTGCATTATCGCCGCCAAGAAAAGAAACGAAATAAAGAGAATTTCAAGAGATTAAGACTTAAGAAAATTTCCAAGTGTGGCAAATTATGCTAAATTTGTAAAGTATCACAAAATCTTAAAAAAAATTTGTACGATTTTTGTTTTGGCATAAACTGTGAAAAAAAGAGGAGAGTACGAAGTGGGTAAAGATTGACAACTACCACTCTATTAAAAAATAAAACAAATTGAAGTTTTGCTCTAAAAAATTATTACTTTTCTACGCTGCTGATAAAATCTGACAAGGAATATTATTTTTGCTGGTGTAAAAAAAAAATACAACAGGCAAAATGGGTAAGTTTCTACATACCAAATAAAAATAATAAAGTTATAAATTAACAAGTAAGCAAAGGCTACAGTCGAGCGGGGCCGACCGTTGAATACCCTACAACACTATAATAAACGATACAGTTTATATAGGCGAGATACTCGAAAGAAATTCACAAGATATTGTGACAAATAATAAAATAAAACCATCAGGTTTCGTTCTCTAATCTTCGAATAATAGCAACTTAAACTAATTTCCTCATTTCCAATTTATTGGTAGATGTTGCACTTAAATGGTCTTGCTAGATCTGGAACTAATATTTCCCAAAGACCTATAATCTCTCAGAAGTGGCAAAAGATTAACATTTATTATTGGTTTTTGTCTGAAACGCATCTATATGAGATACAGTCATTTGACTATATTCTTCAACGGAATCAGCGTTAACGAAATAGTCAGAAGTGCGTCTTTCCTGTATTTGTGAATTCTCCTAAAAGTCACTGGAATGGAAATTTTCGTATTTTGTCTACAAAAGTTGGCAAACTCCTTTACACATTGAATATTTTTGGATGGCCATCCAAAACTGCTTGGCTTTTGCAATGTCCGGTAACCCCCATTCAAATGCGATCGGGCGATAATTACGATCTGCTGACAATTTTGCAGTTTTTTGGTCCATTTCAACCCCTAAACATATGGCGATCATCTCCAAAAAGAGAAGGCTTCTATTCTGACCCTCATCTGATCCCCATGCAAAATTTCGTTAGGATCGGGCCATAAATGCGATCTGTATATGATATCCTGATATCCTAACTACTTAGTTTTGTTAGCTGTAGAAATATTACCAAATGTTTAATTCAAAATGAAAATATGCCAAAAATATGACAAAATTGAAAAAAATATGAAAAAATTTTACAAAATCAATATTTTCATCTTTATAGAGATATTTTTATGCGATTTTTTTAGACGTTTTTTCTTTCCTGCCAAGAGGCCCTTCTGAATTAATGAGAACTGTCGAAATCAGTTCAGCCGTTCTCGACATATAAGGGATCTTTCAAGCATATCTTCTTTGATAGACATATATATCGCACATATTTTGCTATATATCCGATTTGTTGGATGTTAACATCAATCTAAAGATCAGGAGTAACTTTGTCATGGCTTTGTGATTTTGGGCATATGGGCACCGTGGCTTTTCTTGACGAATTGAATTCTGGACGTCCAATTTTGGGCCACTTTTTCGAGCACTACTGGCCGTATGTCACGAATAACATGAACAATACTGGCCTCCAAGGCGTCAATTGTTGCTGGTTTATCAGCATAAACTAGTGACTTCACGTAGCCCCACAGGAAATAATCGAGAGGTGTCAAATCGCACGACCTTGGAGACCAATTGACAGGTCAATTTCTCGAAATCAACTTATCGCCAAATTTTGATTTCAAAAAGTCGATGATTGCGTTTGCCGTATGACACGTAGCGCCATCCTGTTGAAACCACATCTCCTCCGGATCAATGTCATCCATAATTTTAGAGAAAAATCATTGATCATGGTGCGGTAACGATCTCCATTGACCGTAACGCGAGCTCCGGCCTCATTTTTGAAGAAATAAGGTCCGATGATGCCACCAGCATGAAAACCGTACCATACGGTGCATTTTTCTGTATGTAATGGAGTCTGTAGGGTCTCTTGTGGATTGGTCTCACTCCATATGCGGCAATTTTGCTTATTAACAAATCCGTTAAGCCAAAAATGCGCCTAATCGCTGAACACAATTTTGCGATAAAACAGCGGGTCATTTGCCATCTGCTCTAGAGCCTGATTTTCAAAGTAAATTTGGATTATTTCGTAGCGTTGTTCAAGCGTGAGTCTATTCATGATGATTTGTCAGAGTATACTGAAACAAATAATCATTCATCAAAATTTAATTTTTTTGTGTTACTTTTTACAATATAAAGTTATATCTAGCTTAAAAAAAACACCCTTTATATTCTTGATCAGCGTTAAATTCTAAGACGAATTGAGCAGAAGGCTAAAAGTCTGCACACGTGTTTATTTTTCCAGTAGGCAGGTTAAGTTCGTAAATGGGTCATGTAGGTCCACGTTTTCATATAGCCCCCATATAACGCTACCTCCTGATATTCGGTATTTTGATGATTTTAGCAGAATTGTTTGAAATTTGGAATTTGAAGTTCGTAATGGATACTACAGTCTAGGACAGAAAATTGTCTGTGCAAGTCCACGTCTTCGTATAGCCCACTTATAACGGTACCTCCCGCAATTCGGTATTTTCATGATTTTAGGTACAATACTCACCGAAATTGTTTGAGATGTCGTATTTGAAGTTCGTAATGGATGCTACAGCCTATGACAGAAAATTGTCTATGCAGATCCAGGTCTTCGTATAGCTCCGATATAACGGTACCTCCCTATATAAGGTATTTTGAAGATGCTACATTTTACCCGTTTATAATATGCTAATGGCTTATAAAAACAATGCCTATGTAGGTCCACGGCGTATAGACCCCAATATAACGGCTATATTTGGTATTTTTAAGATTTTAACAGAATTTTTAACGGATTTTATTTTTTTTTTTTTGAAAATTTCCAAATTCTTTCCAAATGGTGGATATTTAAAGTTCGTTCCGGTCGAACTTACTGCTTTTTAACTTGTTATCTCTTATCTCGATGGCCATTATGAAAGTCGACTAATAGTTTTTTGTATTCTGAAATACAATTAGATATGTAATGGCTTTTTACACCCTACACCACATAGTTGTAATGCGTTATGTCTTTGTGAATTTGTTTGCAAAATGGAAAGGAAAGCTGATTGCGATGGTGCTGAGTCCTCTTGGAATGTCCAAAGTCTGCGGCCATAATGTTTGCGTGCACAAAGCTTTAATACACCCTCCAGAGTATTTTCACGATAATATACGGCATTTATTCTGATGCCACGGTCGATTAATATAAGCCGAGAGCGACCATCGGCTGTTATGGCGGCCCACACCATCACCATGGCCGGCGCTTGAGTTGTGGTGGCCAACGAAGGTGCACATTTTCAGATGACCTCTTTAGCAAGTAAACACGATCATTTTGTTTGTTTACAAACTGCTGGACAACGAATGCTTCCTCATCGGAGAAAACCAAATTCGACAGTTCATCACTTTCGGCCAAGCGAAGCAACACTTTAACTCTTTCGAGTCTATTTTTTTTCTGCACTTTTTGGAATTTCAATGGTTTACCCCGAGCTAATTTTTCAATATTTGCCGAATGGAATATTGCTATATGTTCAGCTCACAAGCCATTTTTTGGCCACTGCGACACGGGTTTCGATCAAGTCGCTTTTTTACTTTTCAAACCATTTCAGCTAATGTTGCTGTTTTCTTCCGTCCACTTCCTTGACGCTGCGCTACGATAGCAGTATCATGGTAACGAGCGATGGTGCGAGACACAAAAGATTTATTGACATTTAAATGTTGGAGTTCTCTAAGGATAGCCACTTGTGTTTTTTAGCCAATAATAATTCCATCACGAATAACTTTTTTCCAATAGGGTCTTTGGGCTAAACAAATGATTTGTGGAAAATTTCATCTTAAACACTCAATAAATGTCACATATACTTTGTTTACAAAAGTACATAGACAACGGACGGACGGACGGACGGACATACATAAATCGACTTAGAATGTTATGCTATGAAGATCACCAAAAAAAAACTTGGGTCTGTTTCGTTTTCTCCTGCATTTTACAATCAAATGTACAAACATATAATACCATATACCACAGTGTGACGTGTTTAAAAAATATTTTCAAAATTGAATGTATAATTATTTAGTTACACATATCCTAGATTGAGAACTCGACATGTGGTGTCCGTTGGAATTGCAATTTTCGAATTTCGAAAAAAGGAAAGTTGTGCTGAATTGTGCTAGGTTTGTGCTCAATTGTGCCGAATTTTTTTTTCGATATTCGAAAAATTTTCTGAGATATTCGAAAAAAGATTTTTTTTCGAAAAAAATCTGAGAGAATTGCAATTTTCGAATTTCGAAAAAAATTAAAGTTGTGCTGGGTCGTGCTTGATTTGTGCTAATTTGTGCCGTTTATTTTTTTTCTCAATATTTTCAACAGTTTTCAAGATGTGGCAATTTCGAAAAAATTGAAATCTGCAAGTTGTGCTGAATTGTGCTCACCTAGCACAATTTTTCGTCCATACATTGAAAATTTGTATTTCCACTCGTTACTAGTTGAAATTGGAAAAAATACATATATAATTCGAAAAAAATTAAAGTTGTGCTGGGTCGTGCTTGATTTGTGCTAACTTGTGCCGTCCATTTTTTTTCAATATTTTCAACAATTTTCAAGATATGGCAATTTCGAAAAAACCAGTATTTTTCAAAAAAAAAAAAAATTGCTGTAATTTTTGTAAAAATTCAAATATCGAGATGCGGTAAATTGTGCTGAGTTGTGCTCACTTAGCACAATTTTTCGTCCATACATAACGAATTTCCACCTTTACTCGTTACTCGCTAAAAATTAAAAAATGTATAACTAAATAAATAAATGTAATTTTTGAAATCTGCAAGTTGTGCTGAATTGTGCTCACCTAGCACATTTTTTCTTCAATACATTGGAAATTTGTATCTCTACTCGTTACTCGTTAAAATAGTAAAAATCAAAATCGCATATTTAAGTGAGCACAACTCAGCACAATTTACCGCATCTCGATATTTGAATTTTTACAAAAATTACAGCAATTTTTTTTTGAAAAATACTGGTTTTTTCGAAATTGCCATAACTTGAAAATTGTTGAAAATATTGAGAAAAAATAAACGGCACAAGTTAGCACAAATCAAGCACGACCCAGCACAACTTTAATTTTTTTCGAAATTCGAAAATTGCAATTCTGACATACTTTCGAAGTTATCGTTTTTTTTTCGAAATTGGTAAGAGATATCGAACAAATTTTAACGGCACAAATGGGCACAAACCGAGTACGACTCAGCACAACTTTAATTTTTTCGAAATTCGAAAATTGCAATTCTCTCAGATTTTTTCGAAAAAAAATCTTTTATCGAATATCTCAGAAATTTTTTCGAATTTCAAAAAAAAAAAAAAAAAAAATCGGCACAATTGAGCACAAACCTAGCACAATTCAGCACAACTTTCCTTTTTTCGAAATTCGAAAATTGCAATTCCAACGGACACCACATGAACTCGACGTTATTAATTTAAAGTTTTTAAAGAATAATGCCACAATAGTCCTGATAATCTCTAAAAATATTCTTCAACATATCACAACAGATATACTGGCCCTTCAAGATAATATTCTTAAAAAAACACCTTTCGAAAATAAATTTTAAAATTTCTCAATTTTATTTTTGATGGTTTTCCAAAAAATTTAATAGTTTCCATGGTCATAGAACTTTTTACACACCTTGATATTGATTTCCTTTGCCGAAGAATATGCCTTGCTTTGAGTAATTTTTCCATGGAATACCTCAACGCAAACTGTATTGCCCTCTAATTAAACACTTCGCAGTATCGCGACATGTCAACTAAAATAAATCGATCGGGCAACGTGTGCAAACCATCTGGCCATCAAAATAACCTACTGAAATATAAACTATCTAATTATTAGTTTTATTTATTTAATCGCATTGTACTCGATAAAACTGGATTGGGTGCACAAGTATAAAGTGTACTGGTCCCTTTACTTCGCAAGGGTTCTTTGTCTGTGACCATTATTTCATTGCTTCATATTTACGCAACTCTCTCTCTCTCTACGAGTAGTTGAATAATCAAATAGAAGTACTTCAAACAATAATGAGATATTTATACAACTGGCCACTTTACATCTCCGAAATAGGAGGGGTGGCAAATGCGCAAACTACACATTTGTTTAATACGATGTACTAGTAGAATTGAAATCAAAAGGTTTTACATTCAATTGAAGGTGGTACTTCAATGAAATCCAAAATTTGGGATGCAATCATGGAATAAATGAATTAAATTATGCCCTTCCTCACATAAAGAATTCATATGAATCACCTAGTTTCAATTTAAATACAATTTAATAAATTTTTTATAATCACATTTAAATTATTTGAATTCAATTCAATGTTATTTGGCCAACAAGTAAATATTTTCATTCCGTTTGATACCTCCCCAGGTGTGAGTGATTCCATATGGAGGATTTCATAGAAATGACACATAGTCTTAACAATTCCGCTTCGAATAATAAATAGAGACAGTGTATAAAATAATCATTTTATTTTTAGATACTCATTTGAAATAAGAATTTCGATGGTTGACAAATTCGAACAAATCTAAACTTACTCTAACATTTGATGCTATTTCCGACATTGTTTGCTTTCATTTAATAAAATCAAAAAAAAAAATGTTGTAATGTAAAAATTATGGCGTTTGACATTCTTGCAGTTTTTTTATCTCACCCTAGAGCAACAATCTTGGATCTATTAAAGGGTATTTTCCAAAGGTCAGTTTTTATCTAAAAATCTTTTTTAAGTGGGCTTACAGAGTAACAATTCTGGATTTATAACAGCGTTTTTCAAAGGTCTTGTAGATGGGTTTTGTACAAATATTTTTGAAAAATACCAACTATTTTAAAAAATATTTGTAAAAAATCCATCTACAAGGCCTTTGAAAAACGCTGTTAAAAATCCAGAATTGTTACTCTGTAAGCCCTCTTAAAACAGATTTTTAGATAAAAATTGAACTTTGGAAAATATTCTTTAAAAGATCCAAGATTGTTGCTCTAGGGTGAGATAAAAAAACTGCAACAAAGTCAGAGCAATAATTTTTAGATTTTTTTTTAAATTTTATTGAATGAAACCGAAAAATTTCGGAAATAGCATCAACTTTTAAAATAAGTTTAGATTTGTTCGAATTGGTCACCTTTGGCACGAATTATGGACTTCAAACGACCAATTAAACCATCACAAGCTGCCCGAATGTTGCTCTGCGGTATTTTGGCCCAATCCGGCGAAGCGCTTGCTTGAGGTGATCGACACTTTGGTATTTTTTTTAGTGCAAAACTTGCTTTCCAAAATACTCCAGACTCAATAGTCCAACGGATTGGTATCTGGAGATTTTGGTGGCCATTGTGCGCTGGAAATGAAGCGTGGAACCTAATTTTGTAACCATTCTTAGGTGGCGCGTGCTGAGTGCGATGGTGCTGAGTCCTGTTGGAATGCCCAAGGTCTAAGGCCAAAATGTTTGCGTGCACCCTATACACCCTCCAGAATATTTTTTGGCGATAATATTCTGCATTTATTGTAATGCCACGGTCGATTAATACGAGCGGAGAGCGATCATCGGTTGTTATGGCGGCCCACACACTCATCATGGCCGGCGCTTGAGTTCTGGTGGCCAACCGAAGGTGCACATTTTCAGCTGACCTCTTTGACAAGTAAACGCGATCATTTTTTTTTTTTTTTTGTTTACAAACTGCTGGACAACGAATGTTTTCTCATCGGAGCCAAATTCGGCTCTTTTGAGTCTACATATTTTCTTTCTGTTGCGGTGTAAGTTTTTGGAATTTCAATGGCTTTACCCCGTGCCCATTTTTCAATATTTGCCGAATGTTCAGCTCACGAGCCATTTTCGTCTACTGCGACGCGGGTTTCGATCAAGTCGCTTCTTTACTTTTCGAACCATTTCTGCTGATGTTGCTGTTTTCTTCCATCCACTTCCTTGGCGTGTGGCTATGCTACCAGTATCACGGTAACGAGCGATGGTATGAGACACAAAAGATTTATTCACATTTAAATGCTGGATGCTCTTACTATAGCCACTTGTGGTTTTCCAGCAAAAAATAAGAAATCACACTATCACGCTTAAATTCCATCACGAATAACCAAAATGCTTTTGTCCGCGTGTAAACAATATAATTGAGCTGTCACTGGAATAATTTTAACAGCTGTCGGACGAGTGGTTTAGAAATGACAGCAGTATGAAGTTGGTTGCAGTTTTTTAATCTCACCCTGTATGTATAAAATAATCATTTTATTTTAAGATTTCGCTTTTGAAATTATGTCACGGAGCACTGCCCAGATATTACTCTTAGCATTTTGACCAGGGACATATGCCTAATATTAACGCACTCTCTCGTGCTCTCTCCACAGGCGTATCGATTGGCTTCAATTATTTGATCAGGATTTTTTTCTGTTTTTGGTGAAATTTGAGCCCCTAAATATTTTGCGATCATCTCAAAAAGCAAGAGGCCCCTCTGTATCTCCAAATTTAGACTCATCTATATGATTTTCTTGTCTACGATATTTGGCTATATTCGACAACGAAATCAGTATAAAAAGACCTTTTGTGTATTTCGGATATCGCCTGTAGTAATTCTGGTATTTTTTTCACAAAATTAGTGGTCCATTCTACCCGCTGTCCTAAACTCTAACTTCAAGCGAGATTTCGTATCCTTTGGTTTCTATTTGTGACCTTTATAACGCCATTCATTTTTGTTAGTCAATTTAAACCCCTAAATATATTGCGGACATCTTTGAAAACAACAGGCCTAGCCCTTCTGAGCCTAACCCTAACCTTGTGAAAATTTTCGTGAGGATCGGAAGATAATTGCAATATGTATATAATAACCCCAACCTGTGTTGTAGGGTGAAAAAATATTATTTTGTAATATTTTTTCAGTTCAATATTATAAGTCAAATTGAAAAAATCGCATGCGATAAAAATATGAAAAAATAAAAAAATGTCACAAGATACTACAAAATCTATATTAACCTCATTACTGCAATTTTTATGCGATTTTTTATACTTTTATGCCAAGAGGGCATTCTGAATTGACAAAATTTGTCAAAATCGGTCCAGCCATTCTTGAGATATAAGCATTTTAGCTAACATCCCCTTCCTTTGTATATATGTATTGTATATATTTCGCTATATATATCCGATATATTTACTCTCGGAATCTACGTAACGGTCACGATTGACCTCTTCGTCTATTTGTGATTTCGCCGGGATTAAAAATATTCGCGGTTTAATGGAAAAATTGACTTTTATTGAACACAAATATTATGGCCTATTTCACCCACTAAATATTATCCATAATTGCGACCTGTAGAGTGATTACAAATTAACATGGACAGACGGACGGACGGACATACATAGCTAGATCGACTCAGCTCGGCGAGATAGGAAGATCCATATATACTTTCCTATGTGGGAAACCAATATTTCGAGGTGTTACATAATTTTTGGCACAATCAAACTTATAATACCCTCAACACATAGTGTTGTATAATACAAAATTTCTACTCTGTAAGCCCTTTAAAAAAGATTTTTAAATAAAAATTGACCTTTGTAAAATATTCTTTAAAAGATCCAAGACTGTTTCTCAATAAGTTATTTGAAAAATATTTTTAATAAATCTTCGATTACTGCTTAGAATGCCTTTAAAAATAATCCATGATTATTGTTCTATATAACCTTAGAAAAAATTTTCGATTCATGCTTATAAGGGCTTTGAAAAAATCTAAGAATATTGATCTATAAGTTCTTTGAAATATTTCACGGTTATTGATTTTTAAGTTCTTTGAAAAAAATCCAAGATTACTGTTTCATAAGTCCAAAAAAACTACGATTATTTCCCATAAGTTCTTTGAAAAATATTTTTACAAAAATCCGCGATTTTTGTTCTATGAGTCCTTTGAATATTAAAAAAAAAAAAATCCAATATTTTTGCTCCATAAGTCCTTTGAAAAATATTTTAAAAAATATACTATTATTGCTCTATAAGTCCTTTGAAAAATATTAAAAAAAATCTACGATTATTTTAAAAAAATCCACGATTTGTAAAATATTCTTTAAAAGATCCAAGGCTGTTTCTCAATAAGTCATTTGAAAAATATTTTTAATAAATCTACGATTACTGCTTAGAATGCCTTTAAAGAAATCCACGATTCTTGTTCTATATAACCTTAGAAAAAATCTCCGACTAATGCTTATAAGGGCTTTGAAAAAATCTAAGAATATTGTTCCATAAGTTATTTGAAATATTTTACGGTTATTGATTTTTAAGTTCTCTGAAAAAATCCAAGATTACTGTTTCGTAAGTCCTAAAAAACTACGATTATTGCTCCATAAGTTTTTTGAAAAATACTTTTACAAAAATCCGCGATTTTTGTTCTATGAGTCCTTTAATTTTTTTTTTTAAAAAAAATCCAATATTTTTGCACTATAAGTCCTTTGAAAAATATTTAAAAAAAAATCCACGATTATTGCTACATGAGTCCTTTGAAAAATATTTACAAAAAATCCACGATTATTGCTACATGAGTCCTTTGAAAAATATTTACAAAAAATCCAAGATTAAAAAATATTTTTGAAAAATCCAAAATTTTTGCTTAAAAGACCTTTAAAAATGCAAAATTATGAATCTATAAGTCTTTTGAAAAAAAATCACGATTATTACTCTGTAAGTCCTTTGAAAAATATTCTGCAAAAAATCCACAATTCTTGCTCTATGAAGCCTTTGAAAAAATTCACGATTATTGTAAAATATACTTTAAAAATCCACGATTTTTACTCTATAGGTCCTTTGAAAACATGCTTTAAAACTACACCACTACTTCCCTCTGAAAAATATTATTGAGGGTCCTTCCACGAAGATTCTTAACATAATCCACGACCTTAACCCTGTTTTTCCATACAATTGGATATTTTACATTAAATAAAAAACAATTTCATTTTTCAAAACAGAAAAAGTTACATCACGTTTCAAATTAATGTAATTTGGTGAAAAAAAAACTCAACAAATGAAAAGCACAAAGTAAAGTGCCATGTAATCGCCGGTTGTGATTTATTTCAAATATGTCGTTAGACAATTCTAAAATTTTTGTAATTAACGTCAAACCAAGTCATTCAAACCCAAAAAAAAACTTTAAAAGCAATTCTGATTGGTCAACATAGTTGGCTAATAGGCAGGCGGCAGTTGCCGGCGTTAGATACTCCAATGGAAGTGAACGATGTCCAGATAAGATAATACTAAATGGAGAAGACTCGACGTAACAATAGAATCCGTCAGGTTGTGCTCTTCTTCTTCTTCCTGGTCAGTCAGTATTTGGACACAAGTATTTGTTTGGTTACTTGAGGTTTTCTTTGTTGTTTTTTTTTTATTTACATCGAAACATCAGTCGATCGATCGATCGAACGTTTCGTTTCGTTTCAATTCAATTACAATTTTCGATTTCGTCTATTTACATATGTCGAGTATAAGTTTGATTACAAACAGATAAAATAACAGTCACATACGAGAACACAGACACACACACACACATACACATGAACACCTTGTAATACACATTTACTACAAAGGCTGGCTGGTATAAGTGTCCGCCATATCCACTAAACGGAATCTTTAAATTGAAGTGCATCCAAACAATTTTAGTTATTATAGTTTTGCTTTATTGCCTAAGAACAGGTTGGGATCGACGTCGGTGATTCTTGGATGTGTGTGCGCGTGTCAGTGAGCCTGGGAGCAAAATAAACGAAATAAAGGATATTTAATTTGAATAAAGTAAGAAATTATTAAAAATATGCAAAAAAATGTGAATATTATTTTTTTTTTAAATTGATGCTGTTTTTAAATAAATGCAGAACAATAAAATTGAAGAAATTGAAAATCGAATGAAAACAAAGTGTTAGCTACTTTACTCAGATTCAGGAATTAAGTGATAAAATTTAAAATAAAATTTATTTGTGAACCCTAGTTTGCAAAAGGAGAAGCCTTGTGATTGAATATGTAGGACATGTGCAGTAATTAAAGTGAAAGGCTCGTAAAAATGGATTTGATTGGAGCTTCAAATTCATTTTTCTTCTGGTTTATAAATATGCTCCATCGTTTTCCCCATCTCCATTCTTTTTTCTTATCCGCATAGAAATTGTTGTCAATGGGCGTGTCGGCGTTATAAGTCCTTCACAAATTTTCTCGATAAAAATCAACGCATCCTTCGACTTTTTTTATAAAATCTGCGGTTGTTTTTCTCTAAGACCTTTAAAGTATATTCTTAAAAAATAATAAAGAAATAAAATCCATAATGTAAGGAAATATAGAATTCGTCTGTCTTAAAAATAATTACCTAATTCCTTGTAGTCTTAAGCATTATTATTATTCTCATGCCGTTTTTGATATATAGATATTATCCCCACCTGGTATTAGGCATCCTACATCTTCCCATATTCCATGTATTCCATGTATTCACGTTTCGTAATGCATGTAAAAATTGAATTCAAAAATGAGATATGTACATGTGTAATCTATATTATATCCTAATATTAGCTAGACTAAACAAGCACAAGTGCAGTTACATATGAATGCGAAAGTTGATGATCTGCCAATAAGCGGTTCGGCTTCAATAAAAATACGTCACTCCATGTAAATTATATATAATGTCAATCACATAATATTTTCCATTATTTAGAATTTTTATTATACCCTACACCACAAGGTGGTCAGGGTATTATGTCTTTGTGCATTTGTTTGTAATATGGAGAAGGAAGCGAGATAGACCCATAGTTACTTTTGAGGATCTCCATAGAATCACTTTCTGTGTTGATTTATGCATGTCAGTCATTCCGTCAGTCCGTCCGTCCGTCCGTCTGTCCATGTATTCTTGTGAACAAAATGCAGGTCGCATTTATTATCCGATTGAGATGAAATTTTGCATAAACCATTTGTTTGGCCCAAGGACGAACCGTATTGAAATTAGTGATAAACGGTAAAAATTTAGATATAGCTCCCATATATATCTTCGTCCGATTTGCCTTTTATTGTACACCAAACGTGTAATATCAGCCCGAATAGTATGGTATTTTGCACATACACCCAAATTAGGCCTGAAAATAAGTATGCCAAATTTGATCAAAATCGGTTCAGATATAGCCATAGCTCCCATATATATCTTTCATCCGATTTGTTATTTTTGTCCTCCGCAGCCATAATATGCACTCTGTAACAACAATAATTGGGGAAATATATCAAATACAGCTCAGAAATACCTTTGCTAAATTTTATCGAGATCGGTTCAGATTTGGATATAGCTCCCATATATAACTTCGTCCGATTTACCTTTTATTGTGCACCAAACATCTAATATTTGTCCAAATGGGATGAATTTTGGCACTTACGACCGAATTGAGTCCAGAAGCTAGTATGTCGAATTTGGTGAGGATCGGTTAAGATATAGCTATAGCTCCCGTATATATTGTTCATCAGATTTCTAGTATTTGTTACCCACAGCCGTAATATGCACTCCATAACAACGATATTTCAGGAAATATATCATTGCACAGCACAGAAATATATTTGCAAAATTTTTTCGAGACCGCTTCAGATTTGGATATAGCTCCCATATGTGTCTTTTTCTGATTTTTAATTAATTTTGCACCAAATGGGCAATACAAGTCCGAATTTAAAAGATACAAATGCTTCGGCATATTTGGTCCTTTGAACTTTAAATTATAATTATAATCATAGCGTGTATGAGTGAATTCTCCCATAAAAACTTTTAATTGTTACGTGGAGCTCTACTAAATTAGCAAAGTGGTGTAGGGTATCATAAAGTCGGTCCCGCCCGACTTTAGGACTTTCTTTACTGGTTTATTTTCCATTATTTTAGTTAGGATCAATAAAGGAAAAGAGGATATAAATACTGAATTTATTTCAAAATTCATTTTGTATTCCATCAGATTATGGCTATACAGGATGAGATAAAAAAAAGTCAAATGCCATAATTTTTATTTCTTTTTTTTTATACCCTACAACACTATGTGTTGGGGGTATTATAAGTTTGATTGGGCCAAAAATTATGTAACACCTCGAAATATTGGTTTCCCACATAGGAAAGTATATATGGATCTTCCTAGCTCGCCGAGCTGAGTCGATCTAGCTATGTATGTCCGTCCGTCCGTCTGTCCGTCTGTCCGTCTGTCCATGTTAATTTGTAATCACTCTACAGGTCGCAATTATGGCCCTATCTTCACGAAATTTAGAATGTAGGTGGGGCTTGGACCAGAATAGAACCCTATTGCTTTTGGAGATGATCGCCAAATGTTTAGGGGTTGAAATGGACCAAATACTGAAAAAATGTCGGATTTTGCATTAGCTATACAGGTCGCAATTATAGACCAATCTAGGCGAAATTTCGCATGTAGATAGAGTTTAGGGCGGGGAAGAAGCCTACTAATTTGGGTGGTCATCGGATAATATTTAGCGGGTAAAATATACCATATCTTTTGTGTTGAAAAAAATCAAAATTTTTCATTAAACCGCGAATATTTTAAATCCCGGCGAAATCACAAAGCCATCACAAGGTTACTTCTGACCTTTACATTGATGTTATTATCCAACAAATTGGATATATAGCAAGATATGTGCGATCTCTTATATGTCGAGAACGGCTGAACTGATTTCGACAGTTCTCATTAATTCAGAAGGGCCTCTTGGCAGGAAAGAAAAAACGTCTAAAAAAATCGCATAAAAATATCTCTATAAAGATGAAAATATTGATTTTGTAAAATTTTTTCATATTTTTTTCAATTTTGTCATATTTTTGGCATATTTTCATTTTGAATTAAACATTTGGTAATATTTCTACAGCTAACAAAACTAAGTAGTTAGGATATCAGGATATCATTTACAGATCGCATTTATGGCCCGATCCTTACGAAATTTTGCATGGGGATAAGATAAGGGTCAAAATAGAAACCTACTCTTTTTGGAGATGATCGCCATATATTTAGGCGTTGAAATGGACCAAAAAACTGCAAAATTGTCGGCAGGTCGTAATTATCGCCCGATCCTCACGCACATTTGAATGGGGGTTACTGTACATTGCGAAAGCCAAGCAGTTTTGGATGGCCATCCAAAAATATTCAATGTGTGAAGGAGTTTGCCAACTTTTGTAGACAAAATACGAAAATGTCCATTCCAGTGACTTTTTGGAGAATTCACAAATACATGAAAGACGCACTTCCGGCTATTTCGTTAACGCTGATTTCGTTGAAGAATATAGTCAAATGTCTGTATCTCATATAGATGCGTTTCAGTCAAAAACCAATAATAAATGTTAATCTTTTGCCACTTCTGAGAGGTTATAGGTCTTAGGGAAATATTGGTTCCAGATCTAGAAATATTGGTTCCAGAACATCTACCAATAAATTGGAAATGAGCAAATTAGTTTAAGTTGCTATTATTCGAAAATTAGAGAACGAAACCTGATGGTTTTCTTTTATTATTTGTCACAATATCTTGTGGAATTCTGTCGAGTATTTCGCCTATATAAACTGTATGGTTTATTATAGTGTTGTAGGGTATTCAACGGTCGGCCCCGCTCTACTGTAGCCTTTGCTTACTTGTTTTATTTTAATATTTAAGCAAAAAATGTCGGAGATATCATAAAATTTTAGAATAAGTTTAGATTTGGCACGAATTATGGCCTTCAAACGGCCAATGAAACCGTCACACGCTGCCCGAATGTTGCTCTGCGGTTTTTTGACCATTCCCGGCGAAGCGCTTGCTTCAGGTGATCGACACTTTGGTATTTTTTAGTGCCAACCTTGCGTTTCCAAAACACTCCGGACACAATAGTCCAACAGATTGGTATCCGGAGATTTTGGTGGCCATTGTGCGCTGGAAATGAAGCAAGGAACCTCATTTTGTAAAACTTCTTGGGTGGCGCGTGCTGAGTGCGATGGTGCTGAGTCCTGTTGGTGTTGGTCCAAGGTCTGAGGCCAAATGTTTGCGTGCCCAAGACTTCTATTCGGCATTTATTCTGACGCCACGGACGATTAATACGAGCGAAGATCGACCATCGGCTGTTATGGCGGCCCACACCATCACCATGGCCGGTGCTTGATTTCTGGTGGCCAACCGAAGGTGCACATTTTCAGCTAATCTCTTTGGCAAGTAAATGCGATCATTTTGTTTGTTTACAAACTGCTGGACAACGAATGTTGTCTCATCGGAGAAAACCAAATTCGCCAGTTCACCAATTTCGGCGACCACCAAGCAAAGCAACTCTTTAGCTCTTTTGGGCCTATTTTCTTTTTGTTGCGGTGTAAGTTCTTGCACTTTTTGGAATTTCAATTGCTTTACCCCGAGCTCATTTTTCGATATTTGCCGAATTGAATATTACGATATGTTCAGCTCACGAGCCATTTTTCGACCACTGCAACGCGGGTTTCGATCAAGTCGCTACTTTACTATTCGAACCTTCTTTACTTTTCTGCTGATTTTGCTGTTTTCTTCCGTCCACTTCCTTGACGTCGGGCTACTCTACCAGTATTATGGTAACGAGCGATGGTACGAGACACAAAAGATTTATTTACATTTAAATGCTGGAGTGCTCTAACGATAGCCACATGTGATTTTCCAGCCAAATATAAAGAAATCACAATATCACGCTTGAATTCCATCACTTTTTTCTGGAGAATTCTCAGCAAAATGCTTCTGTACGCTTGTAAACAATATAATGAGCTGCCAGACGAGTGGCTTGGAAATGATATCAGTGTGAAGTTGTTTGCAGTTATTTCATCTCACCCTGTATATCTCTGATATCTTTTTCTGTGACTATAATCTATATTCATTAATGGAGAATAATGTTTGTACGTTTGATTGTTGGTTTGTAACTTATAGACTTAAAAACTGCTGAACAGACTTTCCTGAAAAATTTCAAATATACTACAGCATAGCCTGAAAATAACATAGGCTACATAATTTTTTTAAATTACTCTTGGAACTGGGGATATAGCATCAGAATCGGATGTGCTTCCAAAAAATGTCGTTTTTGTATGCACATATCCATTGATCGATTACAAGTTTGGGGTGCGTAACGGAATTTGGAGCAAAAAAAATCGCTGAATTATAGAGAAATCGGTTCAATAATTGTTTATGATGGCCAAACATAAATCGGAGCTTCTATATATTTTTTTGAAATATTGTTACAAATGTTTCTTTTCTGTTATAGTATGTCGAACATAAACGAATGTCACCTATGTTTTCAAGCGTCTTAAACTCATATTTTGGATCACTAAAGATTTTGACCAAATAAAGAAATTAAAAAAAAATTAATTCGCTTCTGTCACGTGTTATTTTAACATTGATTTTTTTGTTTATTACTCTTTTGAGTTAACCTCAATAATGGGGGATTTTTTTTTTGGCAGATGAGTGCAAAAGTCCCCAACCAACAATTCATGCGAAAAGCAAGAATACCACGAAATATCATAATTGGCCTTTGACCATTCTTATGCTAATATGATTTTTATGAACTTGTTTGTCATTTGCATAAAATCACATAAACTTAGGTATCACCAAGTGATAGCCACTAAAATAATATAATTTATGGCTCTTCTTCTATATGTGAAATCTGATACACTGCCACTGCATTTCCAGGAATACAGACCATTTTTTCTTTTTTTTCCAACAGATGTTTTCATAAAGAAATCCAATCGAAATCGCTGCGCTCACGTCCTGATAACCAATCTTCCGATCAGCAAATCGTCGTCTTATATTTTATTCTAACAATGCCCCGCTCAGCTAAATATTCAATATTAACAGTCGGATGATACGATTTTAGAATAATTATTTGACGTTATCAAATGGCTGCTGGAACAGATAGTGCATTTCAGATTATCACCGGTTTTGGGATGAGAATAGGGTCAAGAATTTCCTATGGGTGTGTATTTTATAAAGAAAATGCACTGAGTTGTAATTAATATTAAATAGTAATTAGTATTAAGAAATTTTAGTTGTTAGTCGATTGAAAATTGCCGTATATACACCAAATGCAAATCGGTTGAATTGTTTTCGGGAAGAAAAACGTGTAAAGACTGAGTGATCCAAAACAATCTACCAAGGTGATAAATTATAATATGTTAAACTTTTCATAAATATTAACAATAAATACTTGAGATGGTTGTGCAATTTTCTTCAAAGTCTATTCTTTGAGTTATAATAGCGGATTTTTAAAACCATTTTTTTGCTAGGAAAACAAGAAGTACAATCTTGGTTTGTTTAAGCCTATTTTTTCAAGACTTCTCCGAATATTATTTTGAATGGCCAAAATAAATATTTTTGAGAAATTTTTTGTTTAAATTTTAAAGTATACTTTCCCAACAATAACAAAACTAAAAGAAAGTGACAGGGCTAAAATAACAGATTTTAAATTAGAATCGGTTTGGGTTATAGAATTTTTAAGGACCTTTATAGTCTTTAACATACAGGGTGAGACATAAAAAAATAAAAAAAGTCAAACGCCATAATTTTAATTTTTTTTTTTTTAATTTTATTGAATTAAAGCAAAAAATGTCGGAAATAGCATCAAATTTTAGAATAAGTTCCGATTTGTTTGAATTGGTCACCTATGACACGAATTATGGACTCCAAAGATCAATGAAACCGTCACACGCTGCCCGAATATTGCTTTGCGGTATTTGACCCATTCCCGGCGAAGCGCTTGCTTGACGTGATCGACACTTTGGTATTTTTTAGTGTCAACCTTTCTTTCCAAAATACTCCAGACACAATAGTCCAACAGATTGGTATCATTGTGCGCTGGAAATGAAGCGAGGAACCTCATTCTGTAAAGATTTTTGGGTGGTACGTGCTGAGTGCGATGGTGCTGAGTCCTGTTGGAATGTCCAAGGTCTGCGACCAAAATGTTTGCGTACCCTCACGAGCCATTTTTCGGCCACTGCGACGAGGGTTTCGATCAAGTCGCTTCTTTAATTTTCGAACTCTTTCTGCTAATGTGGTTGTTTTTTTCCGTATACTTCCTTGACGTCGGTCTACGCTAACAGTATCACGGTAACGACCGATGGTCCGAGACACAAAGATTTATTAACATTTAAATGCTGGAGAACTCTAACGATAGCCACTTGTGGTTTTCCAGCCAAATATAAAAAAATCACACTATCACGCTTGAATTCCATCACGAATAACTTTTTTTCTGGAATTCTCACCAAAATGCTTTTGTATGCTTGTAAACAATATAATGAGCTGTCACTGGAATAATTTTAACAGCTGTCGGACGAGTGGCAAACTGAAGTTGGTTACAGTTTTTTAATCTCACCCTGTAAAGGACTTTCAAAGATTCAATAATCGATTTTTAAATAGATTTTAACAGTCTCCTAGAGTTGTAATAGAGAAGATGGTTAAAGGACCTCTAGGAGATATAATCGATGATATTTATAGAAAATCTTAAAAGACGTTTTTTTCTGATAACATGTTTTGTCCGGTTGAGGATTAGGGAATAAGATACTTTAATCGTGGATTATAATAAACAATTTCATTAGACAGTAAGGACACTTCTTATTTTATTTTAAAATTGAAAAATTTTTATAGTGCTTAAGGGAGTCTCAAATCCCGTATTCTTTTAAAAAATATAATGTAATAACGATTGGCGATTTTAATCACATGTTTCCTGTCCTTTTAATATTTTTTTTTTTCAATATTTCGGTTTTTTGTGATTTTTTTAAGGAGTTTACTCTGAAAAAGTCATTGGAGTTATATTTTTAAATTCTTTTAAAGCTTCTTCAGAGCCCTTGTCAAGGATAATACAAAAATATCGTTTTGTTTTCTCTTTAGAGGCCTAATCGTGGTTCTTTTATAGTAATATATTTCATAGAGACTGAATTGTAGTTATGAATTTATTGTTAAATATTTTTCAAAATCAGATTTTTTTAAAAAAATATTATTCAATGATATGAAGAGCACAGATCGTAGACTTCTAGCAAATATTTTAGGCCTATTCGTGTTCTTTTTTAAACACTTTCCAAGGATATTCATATTCCTAATAGTATTTAAAAAAAAAAACATTATCCAAGGATTTTGGAAAAGATGTCTATCAAATATCCTTTACCACAACACCCTTCACTAATGAAACAATTAATCACACCATTCACTCAAAATAATTGCACATCCTGATTAAAAGCAACTTTGTCACTGCCACGTGACAACGCTGACATTATCTTTCCCGTTAACTTGAATTAGCTGGAATTACAAAAGCTTGTCGAATTACAGAGAAAAGTGTGATTTTTCAAATGAGTAATGCAGTTCAAACCCCCAAACCCGTACCAAAGAGTTGAAACTCCCTGCAATTGCATTTGTTAACATTAATCAAAAATGCATTTATTCTCTTCATATCCTCTTCATTGACAACTACTATCACCCACACACTAACTCTCTCTCTCTCTCTTTTGTCTCTCTCTCTATGTTTTTGTTTATCTCTGTAGCTGTGGTTTTAACTACCATTAGCCTGTTCGCTAAATGAGTTCAGACGAACCACAAGTCAAATACCAAGAAGTAAGTCCATTTCAAATAAGTGAAGGATTTACAAATTCCAACGCACGCAGTCACACAATGGAACCCGTCAAAACAGGACGTATTTTTCTGGCAGCTGTTGCTGGTGAGTGGAAGTGAATTTTAGCTTTCGAATTCAACTAACACCAATATATATTTTTATGAAATTTCTTTAGCTAACTTATCAGCCTTTGCCGTTGGCACATGTCTGGGCTGGACCTCACCTGTTACACCAAAACTAAAAACCGAAGATACCTCTGATTCACCCCTGAATGCACCCATCGATTCAACAGATGAAGCCTGGATTTCCTCAATTGTGGCATTGGGAGCTTTGGTTGGTAAGTTTTGAAAATTGTATATTATTACATTATTTTTTAAAGTGTATAGTCCTTGGTCACAATTTTTCCCTTGAACGAAAAACAATAGCCAAAAATTTTATTTAAATATTTGAGGTGTTGGAATATGTCGTACCTTTTTGGAACTCAAATTCTTTTACCCAACGATACTGGTTTTTTATTTTATCCATTGTCTATTCATTGGAAAGTCCCTTTACTACACATATCTTCGTGCATAAAAATGCAGCAGATCGGTTAATATGCCAATTTTTAAATTATGAAGGGATAATACGTTTTAAAGTTTTTTATAATTCGAAACGTGCAGACGGGAGTCTCTGCAGACGAGCTGACAGAGAGTCTCTGTAGACGAACTGGCGGGGAGTGCATATCGATTTATATGGAAATTTGAAAATAGGTCCAACTCTTTATACCCTCCAACATAATATGGAGGGTATATTAAGTTTGTTATTCCGTTTGTATTACGTCTGCAGAATTTTTGGTATTGAAAACGGTCCATGTAGGTCCACGTCTTCGTATAGCCCCCATATAACGGTACCACCCGATATTCAATATTTTTATGATTTTAGAGACATTATTCATCGGAATTGTTTCAAATTTGGTATTTGAAGTTCATAATGGATACTACAGCCTATGACAAAAATTTGTCTGTGCAGGCCCACGCCTTCGTATAGCGTCCATATGGATATGGAAATGGATACTATAGTCTATGACAGAAAATTGTAAGTTTAGGTCCATATTCAATATTTTTATGATTTTAGCGACATTATTCATCAGAATTGTTTCAAATTTGGTATTTGAAGTTCGTAATGGATACTATAGTCTATGACAGAAAATTGTCTGTGCAGGTCCACGCCTTCGTATAGCGTCCATATAATGGTACCTCCTGATATTCGGTATTTTGATAATTCTAGCGATTTTATTCACCGGAATTGTTTCAAATTTGGTATTTGAAGTTCGAAATGGATACTACAGTCTAAGACAGAAAATTGTTTGTGCAGGTCTACGTTTGGTATAGCCTCCTTATAATGGTACCTCCCGATATTCAATATTTTTATGATTTTAGAGACATTATTCATCGGAATTGTTTCAAATTTAGTATTTGAAGTTCGTAATAGATACTACAGCTTATAACAAAAAATTGTCTGTGCAGGTCCATGCCTTCGTATAGCGCCCATATAATGGTACCTCCTGATATTCTGTATTTTGATGATTTTAACGACACATTCACCGGAATTGTTCCAAATTTGGTATTCGGTATTTTGATGATTTTAGCGACATTATTCACCAAAATTGTTTCAAATTTGGTATTTAAAGTTCGTAATAAATACTACAGCCTGTGACAGAAAAGTGTCTGTGCTGGTCCACATTTGGTATAGCCCCTCTTGGTACTCCCTATATTCGGTATTTTGATGATTTTAGCTACATTATTCACCGATTTTTTTTTTCAATGTTTCGCATTTGAATATTGTAATGGCTCTCTCTCCAAATAAAATGTTCAGCATAGGTTCCCTAGTAACCTGATTAACCTTCCTTCTCACGACTTAAAGTATTTTGAGAGTTTTAAATACATATTGATTGCCACACACTGATTTCCGGTTTTTAAGAGCTTCAACTTAAATTTCAGCAGACATTTTTGCATTTTTTTTTTAAATTGTCTAAAATATGTGCCAATTTTGACATAGACCCCATTCACAGGTGCTGGCCTATTTTAATTGTTGTTTAAGATCCTTGCAATATTTCATCCGAATTGGTTCAACTCTATCTCTCTCTCTCTCAGATAGAAAAATTTAATATGAATCCAGATTTTGTCACTAAAAGATACTGTTACTTCTTTCTAAAAATTAGGGTGGTAAACATGTTTATAGAGCAAGCGTTACTCGAATTTCTGTGTAGTTACAGAAGGTTTTGATGTTGTTGGGGGAGGGCGATCGGTATGCTTTACTTAAGCCAATAAGAGAAAAACACAGTGGCATAAAAAACGAGTATGCTCGATATTTTTACTAGCAACATTACTAACGCTCGAATTTGAGAAAAGATTAAACTCGATTCGAGCTGTGGATAAAGTAGCACTAGCCATGTACAGGTTTTTAACCTCCTGATATATAGTTTAAATCTTGGTACATAAATGCACCCAAATTCACAGTTTAGTGGTGATTGAAGGTTATTATACTTCCGTTCTTCAGGTTTTGATTCCTTATTTACTTATTTTTCAAGTCGCCTACATTATTTACAGTAAATATTGATTTTTGCTTTCTTCAAATAAATTGTGGCCAAGGACATAGTTTTACTATTCTTTTATGAAATAATCATTTACAAATCCAATTTTGATTTTTTTTTTTCAATTTCTTCCAGCCCCCTTGTTGCTGGTCCCTTAGCCGATAAATTGGTCGCAAATGGGTGCTACTCTCCAGCTCCGTGTTCTTTGTCATTGCCTATGTGCTCATGATGATCGGGTGGCTCGGTAGTGGTTTTGCTAGTGGCTCGATTGATTCAGGGTTTCGGGGTTGGTTTCGTTATGACCGCCCAGCCCATGTATGTGGGTGAAATAGCCACGGACAGTGTGAGAGGTTGCCACGGGATCCTTATGCAATTGTTTATTGTGTGTAAGTAATGGGCATTTTTGTTCCCAAATTTTAGTGCCCACTCAATTTCTCTCTCTCCCGTTTTTAGCTGGCATCCTCTACGTCTATGCCATTGGCCCCTATGTCTCATATCAAGCTCTACAATGGTGCTGCATCGCCGTACCCATTGTCTTCGATGTGTGCTTCTTTTTTATGCCAGAAAGTCCCTATTATTTGGCTGGTAAGGGTCGCAAAATGGAAGCTTTGAAATCGTTGCAATTCCTTCGCGGTCAAAGTGCTGATGGTGCTCAGGATGAAATGGCCACCATCCAGGCTGGTGTTGAGGAATCAATGGCCAATAAGGGTTCTATTGCCGATATTATTAAGAACCCTGGCAATCGTAAGGCTTTGTTCATTTCTGCCGGTCTCTTGGTTTTCCACAATTCTCTGGCATCAACGTGGTGCTTTCAATTCGCAATCGATTTTCGAAAGTGCCAATACTGGTTTGGATCCTGCCGTTGCCACAATTATGTGGGCATCGTACAAGTGGCTTCGTCTGGCTTAACTCCCATCATTGCTGATCGTTTGGGTCGCAAAGTCATTCTCCTGACATCGGCTGGTATTATGACAGTGGGTCTGGCGGCGTTGGGTGGTTTTTTCTATATGAAACTCGTTGTGGGAGATACTTCCAGTGTCCTGTGGTTGCCCGTTCCCGCCTTGGTGTTTACAACATTGTCTATTGTGTTGGCTTCGGTCCCCTGCCCTGGGCTGTTTTGGGTGAAATGTTCCCGGCAAATGTCAAGTCGATTGCCTCCTCCATTGTTGCCTCCACCTGCTGGATTTGTGGTTTCCTGGTAACCTATTTCTACCCGGCCTTGGATGCCATGGCTCTACTATGCTGCTTTCTGGCTGTTCGGTATCTTCTGTATCGTTGCCTTCTTCTTTGTCCTCTCATTGTCATGGAGACGAAAGGTTTGAGTCTTCAAGAAATCCAAGATCGATTGAATGGTCGAAAATAAGCCGATCGTCTTCATTCGTGGTTGGAGGACGCGTGCGATAGGCGACCGAGTCATTTTTGTAGGATATCGAAATGTATTTGGAGTATTTTACAAATCCACACCCAATATAGTATTGCAAGTAGTTAGTTATGTATAAATAAAAAACAAATAATTATTATGTAAGTGTGTATGTATATTGTTAAGTTTTTAGTTTATATACAATTTACTATCTTATATACACGATATTATATATATATATGCAATAAAAGATTAAAGATGTATGAGTTATGTACGAGTATATTATTTTTAATAAATAATAATAATAAAATAATAAATAATTTGCGTTAAGGATACTAAGAAAAGATCGAGTAAGGGGCGGAACTGCCAAAGGGAAAGTACGTAACGTGTATCCCGCCAGTTAACGATTATGAGTTGAGTGCTTAACATTCAGTATCGCATATTATGTATTTAAATTTCTTTGTTCAGAGACTCACAATATCAAACGCCATAATTTTTACATTTTTTAATTTTTTTTTGAATGAAAGCAAAAATCTCTGAAATAGCATCAAATTTTAGAATATGTTTAGATTTTTTCGAATTGGTCACTTTGGCACGATTATTGCCTTCAAACGGCCAATGGAACCGTCACACGCTGCCCGAATCTTGCTCTGCAGTATTTTGGCCCATTCGCTTGCTTCAGATGATCGACAAATTGGTATTTTTAGTGCCAACCTTGCTTTACAAGCATTCCATTTTATACCTACACCACAAGGTGGTCAGGGTATTATGTCTTTGTGGATTTGTTTGTAACAGGAAAAGGAAACGAGATAGACCCATAGTCCTTTTGAGGATCTGCATAGAATCACTTTCTGAGTTGATTTATGCATGTCAGTCCGTCTGTCCGTCCGTCCGTACGTCCATCTGTCCATGTATTCTTGTGAACAAAATGCAGGGTCGCATTTATTATCCGATTGAGATGAAATTTTGCAAACAACATTTGTTTGGCCCAAGGACGAACCCTATTGAAATTGGAGATAATCGGTAAAAATTTAGATATAGCTCCCATATATATCTTCGTCCGATTTGCCTTCTATTGTGCACAAACGTGTAATATCAGTCCGAATAGTATGGAATTTTGCACATACAACCAAATTAGGCCTGAAAATAAGTATGCCAAATTTTATCGAAATCAGTTCAGATATAGCTATAGCTCCCATATATATTGTTCATCCGATTTGTTATTTTTGTCCTCCGCAGCCGTAATATGCACTATGTAACAACAATATTTGGGGAAATATATCAAATGCAGCTCAGAAATACCTTTGCTAAATTTTATCGAGATCGGTTAAGATTTGGATATACCTCCATATATAACTTCGTCCGATTACCATTTATTATGCACCAATCGTCTAATATTTGTCCAAATGGGATGGAATTTGGCACTTGGGACCGAATTTAGTCTAGAAACTAGTATGTAAAATTTGGTGAAGATCGGTCAGAATAGTTATAGCTCCACATATATATTGTTCATCCGATTATTGTATTTGTTACCGGCAGCCGTAATATGCACTC
>NW_026712114.1:32182275-32409775 GCF_030504385.1 Musca domestica | reverse complement strand
TGAATGACAGTGATCGGCGGCATGGGTCTTTTATGTATATTTAACAACAACAGCAATAAGGGGAGCATAGACTTAAAATGTAATGAATATCAAGGTGTTACTAAAGTAGGTTAATGTAATGGCGATTACAATTTACTTGGGAACAATAATTGCTATACTGATTTCCTAGAGGGATTATTATCTATGGAAAACATCTCAGTAGTTACTAATAGTTTTTTTTTTCTATAGAAAAAAAAATGGCAAAATGTCAATGAACTTGATTTTTGTGCAGAAAAATACATCAGCTGGTCCAGAAGAATGATTATTTTGCTAGAGACAAAGTATTAGAAAATGACTTAAAAATATCATGGAAACTATTTAAGAAATCCAATTTTTTGCCATCAATTTTCTAATAACAGACACACAATTTTTGGCCAGTCATTGGAAAAAATTAATATTTTTCCCAGAAAGTCCTTCAAAAAAACCTTTAAAAATACTTTTCAAATCACGTTTTATATATAGCAGGGGAGATTTCTTGAAATAAAAATTAAAAAAACACGACTTGAAAGTCTTTTTTAAAAAAACTTTCCACGATTTAGAAATATTCTGAAGGAGTATTCTGTGGAGTCCTTTAGTAGTAAAAGCCATGAGAAATTATGGAGTAGGTTCTGAAGGGATGGACAAATATTGACCATTTCGTATCGACCCTAAAAAAAAGATCATATAAATTTTACGACTTGCCAGGTTTGGACTTGGATTAGTTACTTCCTTCGCTTTATATGAGGTACGTGATAATTTTTACGAAATTTTAAAATGTGCGAGAGATACTAGGTAAAAATATTGGTAAAATTAACTCCATATTCATTTCAGGTTTCTGGTTGAGGGAAATATTTAGATATATCAAGTTGTAAGGCATCGTTGAATTGTTTCGAAAGTTATGACAGATTAAAGTATTGAAAATTGTGATCTTTTGTGCATGAGGTACCAGAAGTGGTAGGCAGATATATATCATCTTCACGACAGATCTTGTGTTTGCAAAGATGTTTGTGTGTTTGAAATTTGAAGAGAGTGTAATGTTTATTTAGGATTCTTTGAGCGGTTTTTTAAAACCTTGAACCCTATGTGCGAAAGGTACCAGAAGAAATTATCCGATCTCTACCAGATCTTGTGTTAATACAAATATTGAGATGTGCCAAGTCTGAATGGAATCGGATGTTAATTGTCGCGTTTTATGAGTTCTTCGCGAGATCTTAGTTTTGTAGAAATAATGGGATGAGGAAGGAGAAGAAGCGGATGCTTATTTCGGATTTTATGATCGTTTTGGTTATTCAAAGCTGTGACCCTTTGTGGGGGAGGTAGCAGAATGAATTGTCCGATCTCTACCATCTTTATAACAGCTATTGTGGTGAGATAAATATTGAAATGTACCAAGTCGGAATGGCGTTTTATGAGTTCCACGGATATTCAAAAATTTGACCTCTTGTGGGGGAGGAGTCAGAAACTTGAAAAAAAATCGGTAAATAATGTAGTTAAACTCATTAAAATACCGAATATATGGAGGTACGATTATATGGGAGCTATACCAAAACGTGGACCTGTACTGACGATTTTCTGTCATAGGCTGTAGTATCCATTGCGAACTTCAAATACCAAATTCGAAACAATTCCGGGAATAATGTCGCTAAAATCATCAAAATACTGAATATCGGGAGGTACTGTTATTTGGGGGCTATATGAAGAAGTGGACCTGTGCAGACAATTTTCTGTCATAGGCTGTACTATCCATTACGAACTTCAAATACCAAATTTTAAACAATTCCAGTGAATAATGTCGCTAAAATCATCAAAGTACCGAATATGGGGATGTACCGTTATATGGGGACTATACGAAGGCGTGGATGTGCACGGACAATTCTCTGTCAAAGGCTGTAGTATCCATTGCGAACTTCAAATACCAAATTCGAAACAATTTCGGCGAATAATGTCGCTAAAATCATCAAAATACCAAATATCGGGAGGTACTGTTATTTGGGGGCTATATGAAAACGTGGACCTTTACCGACAATTTTCTGCCATAGGCTGTACTATCCATTACGAACTTCAAATACCAAATTTTAAACAATTCCGGTGAATTATGTCGCTAAACTCATCAAAATACCGAATATATGGAGGTACTATTATATGGGAGCTATACCAAAACGTGGACCTGTACTGACAATTTTCTGTCATAGGCTGTAGTATCCATTGCTAACTTCAAATACCAAATTCGAAACAATTCCGGTGAATAATGTCGCTAAATTCATCAAAATACCGAATATCGGGAGGTACTGTTATTTGGGGGCTATATGAAGACGTGAACCTGTGCAGACAATTTTCTGCCATAGGCTGTAGTAGCCATTGCGAACTTCAAATACCAAATTCGAAACAATTCCGGTGAATAATGTCGCTAAAATCATCAAAATACCGAATATCGGGAGGCATCGTTATTTGGGGACTATACGAAGACGTGGACCTGTGCAGACAATTTTCTACCATAGGCTGCACTTTCCATTATGAACTTCAAATACCAAAATTTTAACAATTCCGGTGAATATTGTCGCTAAAATCATCAAAGTACCGAATATCGGGAGGTACCGTTATATGGGGACTATGCGAAGGCGTGGAAGTGCACGGACAGTTTTCTGTCATAGGCTGTAGTATCCATTACGAACTTCAAATACCAAATTTTAAACAATTCCGGTGAATAATGTCGCTAAAATTATCAAAATACTGAATATCGGGAGGTACCGTTATATGGGGACTATATGAAGGCGTGGAATTGCACGGACAATTCTCTGTCATAGGCTGTAGTATCCATTGCGAATTTCAAATACGAAATTCGAAAAAAAAAATATCCAAGAAATACCCAAAAAATCTTCTTTTTAACCTTTTTAAAACTTTTCAAAAAACTTGCGAATTTTGGTTTCCAAATGCACAAAAATTTACTCGTAATGAAATCGGAGACCTCTTTCTCAAAATGTGAGATTCTGGATTATTGAAGACTTGATTTTTTATATTTCCACCGTCTTTGTGGAGGTACCAAAAGGAGTAACCCTTATCGCACCAAAGTTTGTGGAATAATCGCGGATTAATTCCACATGTATAAGATCGTATGTCTGATAATAATATTAGTATGTGTCAAGTTCAGCCTTTCTGCAATATTCCATTATTATTTAGAAGATTTTACGTATTTTAGAAAATTTTCAACTTTGAGGAGTGGATCGATCCTTTAACTCAATCTATGTAGTAGTTTTATAGAGCTCAATTTATATAAAATACCTCAAAAATTGCTGAGGTTTGATTTTCCGATACCATTCGGAAAATACCCCCATTGACATCTACAAAACCAATAAATCCCACACCATTGCCAGTGACGATGGTGTTAAATTTGGAAATTAATTTAAATTAATATTTATTTTCGAACGTTTTGTTTTGTGATTTTCGGCTTAGATTTGAAAATTGCCAATACTGGGTATTGTGGTCTTAATAGACTTCGTTAACTGCCATAACGATAGCCACGGCCACCGCCATCGCATCAAACAATGGCAACGCAATGCAAAAGGTCAAAAGTGTTGTTCTCTCTCAACTTTAAAATTGCCCACTCTGACCATCCATCCAACCATCCATGGCGGCTGGGTGCACCACGCAGTGAGCGATCGAATGTGGCGATATCGCGCACTGGGGGTGGTATCATTATTGCCATCACATGGTTACATTGTCTTCAATGTTGTTGTTGTTGTCGTTATTTTTGGTTTTATTTGTTTTTCTTCGCCTTTATAAGGCAATCCGATTGCTTGGCAGCAGTATTTCGCATTGCCATTTTTTCCCAGTGATTTATTTTAAAGTTGCATAGCTTCTGTATTTGTATTTCTCTGACTTCTCTACCATTGAGGGTGGCAGTAGCAGTGGGGTGGGTGGTGAGAGAGATGGCGGCGGTGGCGTATTGATTTCAAAAAACAAACAACAAATAAATAAATCGCCCCCACAGGCTTTGGCCAAAGGAGACAATATCGTTTTGTCTGTCTGTCGCTTTGGCTATTTCTATTTGAGTTTTTCCTCAACATGAAAATGCAATTTGATTGCTATTATTTTTGTTGGTTTCTTGACTTTATTTGGCTATGTGTCGGTGCTGTCATTGTTGTTGTTGCTGCTGCTGTTGTCTTGTCGTGTTGGCATGAATTATTGCAATTTAATTAGTGAAACACAAATTCAGCCACAAGGAAAACTTTGTGTGCCACAGTAACACAGAGCATTCTGCTTTAATTTCAAAGCCTTCCATTGACATTTGAGGTCAAATTTAATAAAGCCATAATGTTCTCTAATGACTTGAATGGGGGAATTTTCTTTATCGACTTACACATTGGCATTACGGAATAATTAAAAAAAGGCTCTTCAATATGAGATCTTTTTTGAATAAGGCAATATTTTACAGAGCAATGGAAAATGATGCCAGCGTTGGCGAATTATTTCGAATTCGATTCACAGAAATATCCATGACAATCAAATTTTACTAATTTTTTTAAATTAATAAGTTAAAAAGTATCAATCGTCTTTTTGCCGACAGATGTATAACCTCAGCCAATGTTCGATTATTTAAATATATTTTGACTACTGAATTGTTGACCCTCTATGAAGTAAGTTCCGAAAGAATGGGCCAAAATTGTCCATTTCGATTCGGACCGAAATAAATATGATATAAATATTGCGGCGTGCCAGGTTTGGACTATATTGGTTACTTCCTCCACTTATATGAGGTATGTCATAATTTTAAGAATATGTTAAATGCGCATAAGATACTACAGGGTGAGCTGAAAAAACTGCAACCAAATTCAGACTACTGTCATTTCAAAGCCACTTGTCCGGCAGCTGTTGAAAAGAAAGAAAAAAGTTATTCGTGACGGAATTCAAGTGTGATTTCTTTATATTTGGCTGGAAAACCACAAGTGGCTATCGTTAGAGCACTCCAGCATTTAAATTTGAAAAAATCTTTTGTGTCTCGTACCATCGCTCGTTACCGTGATACTGGTAGCGTTGCCCGACCTCAAGGAAGTGGACGGAAGAAAACAGCAACATCATCAGAAATGGTTCGAAAAGTAAAGAAGCGACTTGATCGAAACCTGCGTCGTAGTGGCCGAAAAATGACTCGTGAGTTGAACATATCGCAATATTCCATTCGGCAAATACTTAAAAATGAGCTCGGGGTAAAGTCATTGACATTCCAAAAAGTGCAATAATTTACACCGCAACAGAAAGAAAATAGACTCAAAAGAGCTAAAGAGTTGCTTCGCTTGACCGAAAGTGTTGAACTGCCGAATTTGGTTTTCTCCGATGAGAAAACATTCGTTGTCCAGCAGTTTGTAAACAAACAAAATGATCGTCTTTAATTGCCAAAGAGGCCAGCTGAAAATGTGCACCTTTGGTTGGCCACCAGAACTCAAGCGCCGGCCATGGTGATGGTGTGGGCCGCCATAACAGCCGATGGTCGCTCTCCGCTCGTATTAATCGAGCGTGGCATCAGAATAAATGCCGAAAATTATCGCGAAAATATTCTAGAGGGCGTATTAAAGGCTTGGACACGCAAACATTTTGGCCGCAGTCCTTGAACATTCCAACAGGACTTAGCACCCTATCACTCAGCACGCACCACCCAAGAATGGTTACAAAATGAGGTTCCTCTCTTCATTTCCAGCGCACAATGGCCACCGAAATCTCCGGATACCAATCCGTTGGACTATTGTGTCTGGAGTATTTTGGAAAGCGAGGTTGGCACTAAAAAAAATACCAAAGTGTCGATCACGTCAAGCCAGCGCTTCGCAGGGAATGGGCCAAAATACCGCAGTCGGGCAGCGTGTGACGGCTTGATTGGCCGTTTGAAGGCCATAATTCGTGCCAAAGGTGACCAATCCGAAAAAATCTAAACTTATCCTAAAATTTGATGTGATTTCCGACATATTTTGCTTTCATTCAATAACATTGTTTGTTCCATTTTTTTTATCCCACCCTGTATTTTGCTTTTTTTAACGTTTTGTTTTTCAAAATCTTGAAGTCTATGTGCGGGAGGAACCAGAACGAATGGTCCGACCTCTATCATCTTTATTTGATAGAAATATTGAGATTTGCCAAGTCTGAATGGCATTGGGTTTTAATTTCGCATTTTATGAGCTGCATGGATATTTAAAATGTTGACCATTTCTGGGGAGGTACCAGAAGGAGTGGAGCGCTGTATTCCATTTTGACAGTGATATTGTGATGTGTGTAATCTGAGGATAATCGGACTCTTACATCACTGTTTATAAGAGTTATGATTATTTAAAATTTTGACCCTTTGTGGGAAGGTGCTTTAATCGAGTGGACCTATATTGTCATTATGGCACCTGTCCTAGCACTGATGCAAAAATAAGGATTTGCAAAGTTGGAGCAGCATCAGATTATCCTTTCTTTTTCTGTGCAGTAAAATATGTTTATTTTTTTAATTCGACCTTTTGTGGGTGAGGTACCATAAGGACTGGACCGATATATTTCATCTTCACAACAGACCTTGGATTAATAGAAATATTTTGCTGTGTGTAATTTGAAGACAATCGGACACTTAAATCACATTTTATAAAAGTTATGATTATTCAAAATTGTGACCCTTTGCGGGGGAGGTACTTCAATGAAGTGGACCTATATTGTCCACTTTCGCACCAGATCTAGTACAGAGGCAAATATTAGGATTTGCAAAGTTGAAACAGCATCAGATTATCCTTTCTCTTTGTGTGCAGTAAAATATTCTTTTTCTGAAAATTTCGAGCTTTTGTTGGGGAAGGTACCAAAGCAGTGGTCCGATATTGTCCATCCCCGAACTCGATCTAAGTTTGATAATAATATTACGATGCACCAAGTTTGAACCAAATCGGATTCTCTTTTCAAGAGCTCGTGCGCACCAGCCAGACAGAGGGACGGACATCGCTAGAACGACTCCAAATGTCCTGAAATGGAATTGGTACAAAGAGACCTATGGTCTAACACCGTTATTTCGATGAGGCACGTTTTGGCCATATCAAATGATATATACTCTCTCCAGCCATATGCTGAGGGTTTAACGACTATTATTTTTTTACTGCCTAGAATGGTCCCAACTGTTAAAATATTTAATTGCTTCAGAAAAATGAATTTTATAAAAAAAATCTCAGTTTTATGGGCATATCCAAAGTATTTAAATCGAGAATCTGGATGTGAGTTTGGTTGCATGTGTTTGTGTTTGTGTGTGTGTGTGTGAAAGAGTAAATCATTTCGATTCTACCCCAAAAACAAAGTTAAATGTCCATGAACTTTTGGCTTGTGATTTTAATTGAGGCTTTTTGTTATGGCCTGCCAGCTCCAGTCAGTCAGTCAGCCACTCCAATAAACCTCCCGGCTGATATAGAATGTTACAAATCAACAACAAAGCCATAACAACTGTTCTTTCACTTCGGTTTTTTTTTTTGCAAAAAAAAAAAAACTTTATATCACATTTTTATATTTATTATCTGTTTTGTTTTTTGCTCGTTTTATTTTTGTAAATTTATAACAAATTAACAGAGCTTTAAGTAGTGTATCAGATATAATAAACCCGCAACAACACAAAGCGAAAAAATTGTTAAATGTGTTCTTTAGTGGGCTACTTCATCATATTGTTGGATTTTAAATTGTCCCATTGGATCGGTCGGTTGGACGGTGTGGTCTCCATGAGTGATGATATGAAATATGTTTGTGCAAATGTTGAAATACAATCCGCGCAGCTTGTTTATATTCTATACTTAATTCTTATACCCTACACCACAAGGTGGTCGGGGTATTATGTCTTTGTGCATTTGTTTGTAACAGGCAAAAGGAAACGAGATAGACCCATAGTTCCTTTTGATGATCTGCATAGAATCACATTCTGAGTCGATTTATGCATGTCCGCCCGTCCGTCTGTCCATGTATTTTTGTAAACAAAGTACAGGTCGCATTTATTGCCCGATCCAGATGAAATTTTGCACAGATCATTTGTTTGTCCCAAGGACGAACCCTATTGAAATTGGAGATAATCGGTCCAAATTTAGATATAGCTCCCATATATATCTTCGTCCGATTTGCCTTTTATTGTGCACGAAACGTGTAATATCAGCCCGAATTGTATGGAATTTTGCATATACACCCAAATTAGGCCTGAAAATATGTATGCCAAATTTGATCGAAATCGGTTCAGATATAGCTATAGCTCCCATATATATTGTTCATCCGATTTGTTATTTTTGTCCACCGCCGCTGTAATATGCACTCTGCGACAACAATATTTGGGGAAATATATCAAATACAGCTCAGAAATACATTTGCTAAATTTTATCGAGATCGGTTCAGATTTGGATATAGCTCCCATATATAACTTCGTCCAATTTACCTTTTATTGTGCCCCAAACGTCTAATATTTGTCCAAATAGGATGGAATTTGGCACTTACGACCGAATTGAGTCTAGAAGCTAGTACGTCAAATTTGGTGAAGATCGGTTCAGATATAGCTATAACTTCTATATATATTATTCATCCGATTTGTTATATTTGTTACCCACAACCGTAATACGCACTCCGTGACATCGATATTCAGGTAAATATATCAAATACAGCTCAGAAATATCTTTGCCAAATTTTATCGAGATCGGTTCAGATTTAGATATAGCTCCCATATATATCTTTATCCGATTTCAAATTAACTGTGCACCAAATGGGCAATACAATTCCGAATTTAAATGATACAAATGCTTCGGCATATTCAGTCCTTTGAACTTTAAATTATAATTATAATTATAGCGCGTGTGATTGAATTCTCCCATAAAAACTTTTAATTGTTATGTGAAGCTCTACTAAATTAGCAAAGTGGTGTAGGGTATCATAAAGTCGGCCCCGCCCGACTTTAAAACTTTCTTTACTGTTTTTTTTTTTTTTAATTTCTGTTGTTTGTTTTTTGCTCAATTGCAGACAAGTCTGATCAACTGACCCACCGTCTGTCTGGTCTGTTTTTGTGTTGTGGACACTGACGGTGTCACTTTATCGCCGAGGGGTAATCAGTGTAATTTTTTTTTTTATTAACTCCATCGTAATAATAATAATCATCAACACCATCATTTGACTGCCTCCCCACCCCAACTGAATGGCAACTTCAACAACAACATGTTGTTCGTGTTGTAGTTACTGTTGTCGTTGTTGCCATCAACATCGTTAAACAATACAATAACATTCATTAATTTAATTTTATTTCGATTTATTTTGTTTTATTTAAACTTCTTGTTGTATTTGTTGTTATTTAACTACATAGTGAAGCCGTAAAAAAAGTGCAGTCATAATTCAAAAGTGTCCGGCAAAATAAAATCAAAATTAAATAGAGGTTGGGTTATTTTTGTTTTTCTTTTGGGGGGTAAATATGAAAGATAAAAAAATAATAATAAGTTGAAAAAAATAATTCTTGTTTGATTTAATTGCAAACATATTTTTTGGGAAAGGAATGTCGTCCAAGGGAGCACAATAAATTAGTATTGTTGTCCACATTATTAGGCTAGGCTCGTGTTACGAAAAAAAGCTAAAAAGTATCAGTCCATTCTGCCGACAGATGTATACCCTCAGCCAATGTTGGATTATTTAAATATATTTTGACTTCTGCTTTGGTTATTCAAATTGTCAACCCTCTATGACGTAGTTTCCGAAGGAATGGCCCATTATTGTCAATTTAGTGTCGAACCTAAATAAATATGATATAAATATTGCAACGTGCCAGGTTTGGACTACATCAACTACTTTCTTCACTTCAAATGAGATATGTGATAATTTTTAAAAAATGCTAGAACGTGCATGAGGTACCAGATATTGTCGACGAAGTACTCCATTTTCCATAAACACAATTGGTATGGGCTGACCTCTTTGGCAAGTAAACACGATCATTTGGTTTGTTCACAAACTGCTGGACAACGAATTTTTTCTCCTCGGAGAAAACCAAATTCGGTAGTTCACAACTTTCGACCAAGTATCTCTTTAGCTCTTTTGAGTCTATTTTCTTTCGGTTGCGGTGTAAGTTCTTGCACTTTTTGGAATTTCAATGGCTTTACCCCGAGCTTATTATTCAATATTTGCCGAATGGAATATTTCGATATTTTCAGCTCACGAGCCATTTTTCGGCCACTGCCACGCGGGTTTCGATAAAGTCGCTTCTTTACTTTTCGAACCATTTTTGCTTATGTTGCTGTTTTCTTCCGTCCACTTCCTTGACATCGGGCTACGCTATAAGTATCACGATAACGAGCGATGGTACGAGACACAAGAGATTTATTCACATTCAAATCCTGGAGGGCTCTAACGATAACCACTTGTGGTTTTCCAGCCAAATATGAAGAAATCAAACAATTACGCTTGAATTCCATCACGAATAACTTTTTTTGTACTCTTGTAAACAATATAATGAGCTGTCACTGGAATAATTTTACCAGCTTTCGGACGAGTGGCTTAGAAATGACAAAAGTCTGAAGTTGGATGCAGTTTTTTCATCTCACCCTGTAATTATTCAAAATGTTGACCCTTTGTGGGAGATGTACTTCATGGAGTTGGCCAATATTGTCCATTTTCGCATCTGACCTGGAAGTGTGGCAGTAAGTTATTTCCTTTGAAAATGTTGACATTTTGTGGGGGAGGCACCAGAAGGAATGGCCGAATCTCCACCATCTTTATAACAGATCTTATGTTGATGGAAATATTGAGATATGCAAAGTCAGAATGGAATCGGATGTAATTATGTATTTTATGAGTTTTATGGGTACTCAAACTATTGGCCCTTTGTGGGGGAGCTACCAGAAGGAGTGGACCGATATATTCCATCTTCACACCAGACCTTGGGTTTATAAAAATATTGTGATGTGTGCAATTTTAAGACAGTCGGACCCTTATGTCACATTTTAGAAAAGTTATAATTATTCAAAATGTTGTACATTTGTGGCGAAGGTACTGATACTGTCCATTTTCGCACCCGACCCAGGGGTTCAAGGTTTTGAAAAACAAAACGCTCAATGAAAGAAAAAAGAAACCAACTCTCTTCAAATTTCACACATACAAACTTTTTTTACTAGCACAAGATCTGTTGTGAAGATGATATATATCTGCTAACCCCTTCTGCTACCTCATCACCCACTAAGGTCACAATTTTCAATACTTGCAAAACAAGTCAGCGATTCTTTACAACATGCTATGTCTAAAAATTTTTCTCAACCAGAAACCTGAGATGAATATGGAATTTATGATTTCGTATAAAACTGGATATAAATGTTCGATGTTCTTGTAATTTTTAAAACCTCCACCATACTATGGAGGGTATATTAATTTTGTCATTCCGTTTGTAACTCCTCGAAGTACTCATGTCAGACCCAACAAAGTATGTATATTCTTGATCAGCGTAAAATTTTAAGACGATTTAGCCATGTCCGTCTGTGTGTCTGTTTGTCTGTATGTTGTAATCACGCTATCTTTCGAACAAATTGAGATAGAAGGCTAAAATTTTGCACACATGTATATTTTGCCAGTAGGCAGGTTAAGTTCGTAAATGGGCCATGTAGGTCCATGTTATCATATATCCCCCATATAACGGTACCTCCCGATATTCGGTATTTTGATGATTATAGCAACATTATTAGCCGGAATTATTTCAAATTTGGCATTTGAAGTTCGTAATGGATACTACAGCCTAAGACAGAAAATTATCTGTGCAGGTCCACGTCTTCGTGTAGCCCCCATATAACGGTACCCCCCGATATTCGGTATTTTGATGAGTTCAGCGACATTGTTCACCGGAATCGTTTCAAATTTGGTATTTGAAGTTCGTAATGTATACTACAGCCTAAGACAGAAAATTATCTGTGCAAGTCCACGTCTTCGTGTAGCCCCCATATAACGGTACCCCCGATATTCGGTATTTTGATGATTTTAGCGACATTATTTAGCGGAATCGTTCCAAATTTGGTATTTGAAGTTCGTAATAGATACTGCAGCGTAAAACAGAAAATGGGCCATATAGGTCCACGTCTTCATATAGCCCCCATATACCGTACTCCCCGATATTCGGTATTTTAATGATTTTAGCGACATTATTTACCGGAATTGTTTCAAATTTCGCATGTGAAGTTCGTAATGGATACTTCAGCCCATGCCAGAAAATTGTCTGTGCAGGTCCACGCCTTCGTATAGCCCCCATATAACGGTACCCCCCATATTTGGTATTTTGATGATTTTAGCTACATTATAAACAGATTTTTCTTCAAGTTTCGCATTCAAATATTGTAATAACTTATGACAAAAGTTGCCTATGCAGGCCCACGTCGTCGTATAAGCATTCGGTTTTTTTTAAGATTTTAACAAAATTTTAAGATTTAACAAATTTAAGATTTAACAAATTTTTTAATTTTGGAAATTGCCAAATTTGTACCAAATGTTGGAGGGTATTAAAAGTTCGGCCCGGCCGAACTTACAGCTTTTTTTACTTGTTTTATATTTATTTAGGTCCAATATGAAATGGACAATATTGGTCTGGTCCTTCGGAACCTACACCATAAAGGGTCAACAATTTGATTAACCATAACAGAAATCAAAATATATTTAAATAATCGAACTATGGCAAAGTCGACAAAACCGACTGATACTTTTTAACTTGTTTTGTTATTATTCATTACAACTACTTGGTTATTTCAGGTCACCCCTTTGATATGTGGCAGTTAGTTCTTTGTTTTTATTTTTTTAAGTCTGTACAATTTTGACCGCTGGTGTAAAAAAAAAACAACTTTCGACAAAATCTTGTTTTGTCATCTAAAATTGTTTCAGGTTATTTGTTCGGAAATTAATAGAGCAGCATCGTGTGAGTTCTAGTATTCGCCATTTACAACATGTTGTGTTAATGTAAACGATTTAATCAATGTCGTCATTGTGTACGAGGCGAAGATCGTTTATCGGTCGCTCAACGTTGCCCACTTCCCTGGCAACATTATTCACATTGGACAGAAACATGTGCATCTGAGGTTTGATGTTTCCACGTACATACATACATACATATTTTGAAAAAATCTTAAAAATGCATACAAAAATATTAAGGATTAAAATAATATACATGTACATGTAGGTATGCAAAAACCCACCATAATTTGTCATGTGGCCATCAAATGAATTTCAAACACTCACACACACATACACATCTGGGATTTAAAAAATATGTGCGACCACTTTTGTTATGCCCTCATCAAAGAAATATTCTTAATGAACAGAAAGATGTCAGATTTTTTCTTTTTTTCAAATATTTTTTTGAAATGTGACAGCATTGGATTTGTTCGAAAAAAACGATTTCAAAACAATAAATTTCTTCGGTGATGAAGCGAAAACAATTTATATTAGCAGCTAAGGATTAACACGCAACAACATTGGATGGCTAATAATAAATTACCTCTAATATTAAAAAACGAGATCATTTGTGTTTGGTTTTCTATTTTTCGTTTGTTTTGTGGCTGTTTGTGTGTGTGTATGGATGTGTGGAAATCAGTGACTAAGTGTGACACCGTAAAGAAGGCCATCATTATTTAGATGAGATTTGACCAGATGTTAGGAAATTGTCACATCATTTAATGTTTATCATCTTTTCATTTGAAAATATTTTAAATAATATAAGGAAGAAGACACGAATAATGTAGTCTTGGCAGAATCCTAAAATCGTTGCCCACGGTATTTAATACAATTTTTTTTTTAACCCAGCAAACTCATTTTTAAATTTATTATAAGGAATAACAATGAAATGTTACAAGTTATACCTGACCCAAATTTATACATGATGCAAAATTTCAAATTCGGAACTTGAAATAAACGCGAATAATGTAGCTAAAATCATCAAAGTATAGAATATAGGGAGGTACCGTTATATCGGAGCTGTGCGAAGACCTGAACCTGCGTAGACAATTTTTTGTCATATTCTGTAGCATCCATTACGAACTTCAAATACGACATTTCAAACAACTTCGGTGAGTATTGTACCTAAACTCGTCAAAATACCGAATATGGGGAAGTACTGGTATATGGGGCCTATACGAAGACCTGGACCTGCATAGACAATTTTCTGTCACAGACTGGAGTTTCCATTACGAACTCTAAATGCGTAATTTGAAAAAATTTTGGTGAATAAAGACGCTAAAATCACCAAAATACCGAATATCGGGAGGTACCGTTATATGGGGGCTATACGAAGACGTGGACCTGAACAGACAATTTTCTGTCTTAGGCTGTAGTATCCATTGCGAACTTCAAATGCCAAATTTGAAACAATTCCGGTGAATAATGTCGCTAAAATCATCAAAATACCGAATATCGGGAGGTACCGTTATATGGGGGCTATATGAAAACGTGGACCTACATGGCCCATGCACGAACTTAACCTGCCTACTAGAAAACTAAACATGTGTGCAAAATTTTAGCCATCTATCTCTAGTCATTCGATAGATAGCGTGATTACAACAGACAGACAGACAGACGGACATCGCTAAATCGGCTTAGAATTTTACGCTGATCAAGAATATATATACTTTGTTGGGTCTGACATGAGTATTTCGAGGAGTTACAAACGGAATGACAAAGTAAATATACCCTCCATAGTATGGTGGAGGGTATAATAAAGAGTTGCTTAGCTTGGCCGAAAGTGCGGCAGTATTTGGTTTTCTTCGATGAGAAAACATTCGTTGTCCAGCAGTTTGTAAACAAACAAAATAATCATGATTACTTGCCAAAGAGGTTATCTGAAAATGTGCACCTTCGGTTGGCCACCAGAACTCAAACGCCGGCCATGGTGATGGTGTGGGCCGCCATAACAGCCGATGGTCGCTCTCCGCTCGTATTAATCGACTGTGGCATCAGAATAAATGCCAAATATTATCGCGAAAATATTCCACAGGGTGTATTAAAGCCTTGGGCACGGAAACATTTTGGCCGCAGACTTTGGATATTCCAACAGGACTCAGCACGCGCCACCAATATGAGATACCAATCCGTTGGACTATTGTGTCTGGAGTATTTTGGGAAGTTAGGTTGGCATTAAAAAAAACGAAAGTGTCGATCACCTCAAGTAAGCGTTTTCCCGGGAATGGGCCAAAATACCGCAGATAGTGAAATTTGTGGGGCAGGTACCAGAAGAAATGGTCCGATCTCCACCATCTTTATAACATATCTTGTGTTTAAGGAAGTATTGAGATGTATCAAGTCTGGATGAAACAGGATACTGATTTCGCGTTTTATGAGCTTCGTGGATATTCTGTTGATCCTTTGTGGAGGAGGTAGAAGAAGGAGTGCGCAGATATATCCAATTTTCACAGCAGGTCTTGTGTTACTAGAAATAGTGGGATGTGTGAAATATGAAGAGAACCGAATGCTTATTTCGGATTTGGTTATTCAAAACTGTAATTGGCTGTAATTAAGACATTAGGGGTCTTTCGTAAAATTTATAGCATTTTTTGATAGGACGATTCATCTGCGCAGCCTTGTATATGAGAGCTATAGCTATATAAGAATCGATTTGGGCCAAATATGGAAGACTTTAATCTTGACCGAATTTAGTCGTATAATGGAAGACTCGACCTAATTAGACGAAAAAAAGCGCGGTTGGTGTATTAATTACAAAAAAAATTAGGGCAATATATATATCTCTGAACCGTTTTCGACCCAATTTGTCAAAAGTACCGTACTCGTATCGCATATTATTATAGAGTAAATATTATGAAACTTATATTTGTGAACTATAACTTGAACTATAACTATATACTTGTCGATTCGAAACAATTTAAGCAGAAGTTATTCTCATCATAACCAGCCGTGGGGCCAAGTGCAAAGTGTAGCTGAGATATGTTTTCAAGTCCACTTCCTCTTCCAAAAAAGGTTTATTTTGAGGGAATTTACCTAAGATAAAGAATTTACTTAAGGTAAGTTATAATTCACAAATATAAGTTTCATACTTTAAATTTTTTAAATTGTTTGATACATTTTTGGCAAACCTATTTCAATCTAGTCTGTACACCACCAACATACCCTAGATCAAACCATATCGTTTCTATTTGCAACCCCTTTCGACATTTCCCCTATAACTTAATTACACAGCTTGAATGTGACATCACAAATTGAAAGCGACGACATCAAATACGAAATAAAACAATTGAAAGTTCCTATATTATATAAATGTTTGTATGTATGGAGAAGGTGGGTACATACAGATGTCTGTATGTATGTACATTGTTATTCTTTGGATGCAAATTCAGTAGAAGACTCCACCTCCTCTTAACAAAAAATGAGACGTGAGCGAGCGCACGACAAATGCAACAAATCAGAAGAGACAGCAAAGAACGTGAAAAATGGAAGGGGGAACCTCTCTCTCTCTCTTTCTCTTCTCTGCCAATGAAAACACACGAAGTGGAAATGATGATCGACGAAAGCGACAACAGCTATGTTGCGATTCGACAACACTATACATGATATGCACCTATATATACTGATGTATGAAGGTATGTATATTATTTTTATAATATTTCAGAGAAAGAGATCATCTTCCCCCCAGGAGATGGTCTTAAGGAGAAGAAAGAAAGAAAGAGCAAAAAATAAGAACAAAAAATACAACAACACTTACCCTTCGTTGATGTTGTGATAAAATTTGTTGCTGTTGATGATGATGCTGGTGCTGCTGCATTTGCGATAGATGTTGTTGCTGTAGACGGGGATGCTGCAAAGATGTTTGGCGATTTGAGGTTGCGGTTACTGGTGAATGGGCGGGTGTTAAAATTTGTTGTTGATGTTGTTGTTGCGATGTTAGTGTTTGTTGGGGTAGCATTGTTTTTAAATTCTGTTGTTGTTGCTGTTGTATGCTACATGGCAACCTATGTTGTGTTGGATGCTGCGCATGTATTTGTGGCGATAGTTGTGGTGGCTGGTGTTGCGCTTGCTGCTGATTGGCATAGAAATTCATTGAAGGTAATGACGAGATCGTTGTTGTTGTTGCTGCTGTTGCAGTTGGCGACATTTGAGGTGGGGTTTGTTGTTGTTGAGCATAATTGTGATATTGTTGTTGTTGTTGTAGCAAATATTCTTGCTGTTGCAACAACTGTTGTTGGCATAGATATTGTGTGCGTGATGTATCTTGCACCCAATTACTGACACGCACGTGCTGTTGTTGTTGCTGCTGCTGTTGGTGATGTTGCAACAATTGATGCTGCGGTTGCAACATGTTATTATTATTATTGCCTAAGGCATTTTGATTATTATTTGTAGTTATGGCGTTGTTGTTATTATTATTGTTGTTGTAATAATAACAATTTTTTAAATTATGACTGTTTAGTGTATTTGTTGTGGTATTATTGTTATTGTTGTTGTTGGGATTATGCATTTTGGTTTAGGTATGTCATCAAATCAAGCTGAAATGGGAGAAGAAAGAAGATTAATGTAGGCTTTTTTTGAATAATAATTATATTTTTAAATTGGAAATTTAATAAAAAAAAATAATTCAAAGTGTAAATTCACACATTAATATTTGCGATAAACAAACGTCAATTGGTGGAAGAGAAGACCACGGCTCAAGTGGCAATCCTCAATCAATTCCCTTTTCTATGTTACATTCCGAAATTCGAAGAGTATGCAAGATTGTGAAGCTTTATTAACATTTGTACGGAATATTTGTAATAAACGTTTAAAAATTTGTTCTACGTTGAACGCTTTTGCAAACAGCTGCATATCCCCAGGGTCAATTTTTTGCAATTTATTTTACTGCGTAATTATTTTGAAAAATTCAGAATTTGAAGAGGAATTTGCACGAGGGTCAGTCTTGGTGCGTAGGTGTGCAATAAGGCTAATAGCCTGTTCAGCAAACTTATTTTTCTTCCAACACAAACAAAACGAAATGCCAAAGTCGACAATCAAAACCAGTAAAGAAAGTCTTAAAGTCGGGTGGGCCGACTTTATGATACCCTACACCACTTTGCTAATTTAGTAGAGCTGCGCATGACAATAAAAAGTTCTTATTGGAGAATTCAATCATACACGCTATGATTATAATTATAATTTAAAGTTCAAAGGACTAAATATGGCGAAGTATTTGTATCTTTTAAATTCGGACTCATATTTCCTATTTGGTGCACAATTAATTTGAAATCGGATAAAGATATATATGGGAGCTATATCCAAATCGGAACCGATCTCCATAAAATTTCGCAAAGATATTTCTGAGCTGCATTTGATATATTTCCCTGAATATCGTTATTACGGAGTGTATATTACGGCTGTGGGTAACAAATATAACAAATCGGATGAACAGTATATATGGGAGCTATAGCTATATCTGAACCGATCTTCACCAATTTTGACATACTAGCTTCTAGACTAAATTCGGTCCTAAGTGCCAAATTCCATCCCATTTGGACAAATATTAGACGTTTGGTGCACAATATAAGGTAATTCGGACGAATTTATATATGGGAGCTATATCCAAATCTGAACCGATCTCGATAAAATTTGGCACATGTATTTCTGGGCTGTATTTGATATATTTCCCCCAAATATTGTTGTTACAGAGTGCATATTACGGCTGCGGAGGCCAAAAAAAAACAAATCGGATGAACAATATATATAAGAGCTATAGCTATATCTGAACCGATTTCGATTAAATTTGGCATACTTATTTTCAGGCCTAGTTTGGTTGTATGTGCAAAATTTCATACTATTCGGGCTGATATTTGGTGCACAATAAAAGGCAAATCGGACGAAGATATATATGGGAGCTATATCTAAATTTTGGCCGATTATCTCCAATTTCAATAGGGTTTGTCCTTGGGCCAAACAAATGATTTGTGCAAAATTTCATCTGGATCGGGCAATAATTGCGAACTGTACTTTGTTTACAAAAATACATGGACAGACGGACGGACATGCATAAATCGACTCAGAATATGATTCTATGCAGATCATCAAAAGGAACTATGGGTCTATCTCGTTCCCTTTTGCCTGTTACAAACAAATGCACAAAGACATAATACCCTGACCACCTTGTGGTGTAGGGTATAAATATCAATCGTTTATTCACAATTTCACACAAAATATAGGGTCCATTTCATCCGCTGTGCTGTGTCGATCCCAACAGGTGCGCTTCTTCGCTATTCTAAACTCTAACCCCACGCAAAATTAGGCGCAAATTATGACCTGAGAGACTACAAAATCTGAAAAATCTCTTGTTGGTCCTTTTGAAGCCTTTGAAAGGTTTTTATTCGGACCCTAACTGTGACTCAACGCAAAATTTGGTGAGGTTTGCGTCATAATTGTGATCTGTAGCGAAATAAAAATAAAAATGGACAGACGGACACACATAGCTAAATCGGTCCGATCGATAGGTAGATATTTATTTAAAATGGAAAATCCAAAACCGGCGCTCGGACATAAGCCCTACCCATAATTGCAATGGGGATTATGACCTTTTTTCGATCATAATCCCCACAAAAAAAGGGGGGTATATTAAAGTTTGCTGTGGGGACTACTTACAAAAATTATTAAATGTAGTAAAATTTGGATCGCGTTTGCCGGTGCCGGACATAAAGTCTTTGGACAAATCCATTATTATAGGGGTTATGACCGTGGGGTTCGGTTATAATTCCCAGAAAGTTGCGGACATAATCCATTTAATAATGGGTATGCCCAAAACGATTGGGTGTGCGAAAAAATTGAGATGTTCTCCCCCAGGTATGTTCGGCACCCTAATTTCATAATTTTTGTAAGTAATCAGCCTTTGGCCGGGGAGTAAGAGAGTATGTCACGCACCGGTTACCGCGAATCAAAGATTTCTAAAATTAATTATTTTTGTAAATAGTCCATTCAGCTAATAGTCATACTCCCTAAGGGGATTGTGTCCATTCTGGAAGCGGACATAATTCCATAATTCAATTTTCCTTTTTGGAAACATAAAAAAAATTTTTGACAGTAGGGCAATAGGTGAAATGAGCTTTTACTCCCTGACAAAAAAGTAAATGAACTGAAATACAAACTTGATTGTCTGGGTAGCAATTGCATGTCTGCCTTTAACAAAAGTTCTGTGAACAGGAGATAAATTCTTGGAAATTTGTACGAAAAATTCTAAAATCTACTAAGAATTTAATACTGATCGGATCTGACAAACAGAATGAGCTCGAACTCAGAATTTTGGAATGAGAGTCACTGATGGATTGTAGGATAGATGTACCCAAGAATTTTTGGAAATTCGAACTTTAAGCTTAGGAAAACTTCTAATCTTCTAAAATTGTAACATTTGGTACTATGTGAACGGATAGAGCTAAAGACTTGAAATTCTGTATGAGAATCAAGGTTGGTAAGTAAATTTGATATATGCAGGTGGTTTGGGAAATGTGTACTAACTGCGCGAACTTTACTATATGGTACTAAATTTGGAACGATTTGGTTTAACGTGAACAGATGAAGTTGGAGTTTTGAAGTTTTGTACTGGTGTCCCTGTTGATGGTAGTTTTGTTAAAAATAGGTGGTTTTGAAAATGTGTTCTACACACGTGCACGAAAAGAACTAAATAGTACTATATTTGGTAAAATGGGAGAACAGATAGTGCTTGAAATCTGAAATTTGGAATTGGGTTCGCTGATCATGTGTAGCGTGGACATATGAAGATGGTTTCGGAAATGTAATAATTGTACGAAAAGTACTGAGTGGTACTATATTTGGTATTAAGTGAAGGGAGGTGGTCTTGGAAATGTGTACTAACTGTGCGAACTGTACTAAATGGCATTTTGAAATTTTATATTTGGGTTCCTGTTGGTGGTAGTTTTGTTAAAAATATGTGGTTCTGGAAATGGGTAGTACAAGTGCACGAAAAGTACTTAATAGTACTAAATATGGTACAATTTGGTATTGGGTGAACATATAGTGCTTGGAATCTGACATTTGGTATTAGGGTCGCTTTCCATGTGTAGCCTGGAAATATGGAGGTGGTCTAGAAAATGTGTACTATATTTGTACGAAAAGTACGGAATGGTACTATATTTGATACTGAGTGAAGATATAAGGATAAAATTCTGAATTTATATCATATTCAGATCCATTCTTCCTCCAACACATGATAAAATACTATTTACAACTTTTCGAATAATTATAGTACACATTTCCTAAACCACCTTTATATCTTATTTCTAGATTCCGACAGAGACCTCAATAACAAATTTGAGGATTCCAGCCCTCTATCCCTTCACCAAATGCTAAATTTGGTTCCATTTAGTAATTTTCGTACAAATATAGAACGCATTTCCAAGCCAACGCCAAATCTTAAACACAGATACCATCAGTAATCTAAATGTCACATCTCAGAATTTTATCGCTATCCCTTGACCCAGTGCCAAAAATTGTACCATTTAGTACTTTCATATAATTATAGTACACATTTTCGAAATCACATCCATATGTTCAGGCCCCACACGAACAGCGACTCCAATACCAGATTTCATGCAACATATGTTCACCCAATACCAAATTGTACCAAATATAGTACCATTTAGTACTTTTCGTGCACTTGAAATACACATTTCCAAAACCAACTTTTTATCACAATATAAACTAGAAAAATATTGTTTTTCAGGGAAACGTAAATGATAAATTTTTGATCTATTTTTATTCCCTCCACTTTGGAACACAGCAGTTTGTACTGTGTCTAGGATGGATGGTATTGAAAATGAGGTACAGGGTTGCCCATATTCGACGGACCCATCTGGCAACGCCATAACTTTTGACAGAGATGTCACATCGCTTAATGACATACCGCATTTGAAGCGTCAGTCCAAGCAGATTTTTACCATGAATCAATACACGCCACGCGAGCGTGTATTGGTTCATGGTATAGTTGAAATTTACAAAAGTCAATTGAAATAGTTGAAATTTACAAAAATCAATTGTAAAAGCTCAACGTGCTTCTAAAACATTAAAAATGTGAGAAGTGCGCCTTCTAAGAACACCATTAAGCGTTTATACGAAAAATTTTCGACTGGTAAGGCTCTTTCTAATCCGAAGAGGCCATATAAAACTCGACCAAGGCGATCGGCCGAGAATATCGCTGCCGTACGAGCCAGTGTTGAGAGGTCCCCAAGAACATCCCAAAAACGCCGTTCTCAGCAGTTGGGCATGGCTCGGTCCACTTTACAACGGATTATTCGCATTAATTTGCATTTGTTGCCGTACAAAATTCAATTGAGGCAAAAAAAATTCAATTCAATTGAGGCCTGCGGACAAGCCTCGTCGATTGGAATGTGCCCAAAGGTCCGTCGAATATCGGCAACCCTGTAAATCGGTCCAGGTTTTGGGATAGCCCCCATATAATACTAGCTCCCGATATTTGATATTTCATTTTTTTTCTGCACCAATTTGTCTAAAAATATGTATTTGTAGTTCGTTATGGGTTCTAGCTCCAGTGGCGGAACATTGTTTTCATATAGCCCCCATATGACGGTACCTCCCAATATTCGGTAATTTGATGATTTTTGCCACATTTTTCCACGAATTACAATGTTCCTCCTCCGATGTAGGAACATTGTACATATAGTTCCACGTTTTAACGGTACCTCCCAATATTCCGTATTTAGATGATTTTAACCACATATTTCTATGGATTTGTTCAAAAATTGTTATTTTAAGTTAGTAATGGGTTCTAGCTACGATGGCAGAATATTGAGTACTTTCGTATATTCGGTATTTTGACGATTTTAGTCACATTTTCTAATAAATTTGTGTGAAATTTGGTATTTTTACTTCATAATGGGTTCTACAACCGGTGTCAAAACATTTTCAAAAAAACCTCCCATATTTAATTTCGAACCCTTTTTACTTGCTTGAAATCCAAAATATCATATTTTCCGGATTCCTGGTTTTTACAATTTCCGTTAAAGGAAAACGAATGATCGTTACAAATAACACTTATTTTCCGAATGATTAATCCGGCGGAAAGACCACCACACTGGTGCGTGATGCGTATTTGAAATATTTATTTTGGGATTTCCAGCGTTGCTAAAAACAGTCAAAGCTCAACCGCAAAATAAACATTAAAGCCAAAGCTAACAGTTAAAAGCGAACAAAAAAATAAAATGTTTATAGACCGCGACAATTGAACAAATGGCAAAGAATGGGGAGATACTCTGTCAATTGTTGACGATCGATCAGCTAATAAATTTCCTGGAAATTGAAAAATTCCAATCCATTCCAAGGCAGGCATTGGCGTAGGTGGCCAACAGCAAAACGAAGAAGGGGTTTGATTTTCTTCGAGCATTTTTCTAAATACAATTATTTAAAGATCCCTATGGGAAATTCCATTAATCGTCTCGGAGATCAAGACAAGCTACGCCAATGCTGGGTGGAAAGTTAATAAATTAGAAATTGTTGTTTGTTGTCATTAATGCGATCAAATGCAAATTATAACTTAATTAGTGAGATGTGAACTTATTTTCAATTAATTAATGGAACGCGTTCCATGAGCAGTGGTTAGGTTAGGGCGGGATGGGAATGGTATTGATTTACGCCACTCACAGCTTATTTTTAATAGTTGTGGGGGTTAATTAGCATTTAGGCGACAGAGACAGCAGCTACAATGGCGACGACGACGATGACGAACTGGTGAAATGCTTCGCTCAAAACGCTCTAAGTTTATTAACACTAATCGTAAAGTGGACAGCGTATTCACCGGCTGGCACGGATACCTACGTGTATGGTTTTGTTTTATAGTTTAAAAAGAGCAACAACAACTAAACACAAATTAAACAAAAAAAAAAAAAACAATAATAAAAGTAAAACTTTTAGATTCCACAACAAACACGATCGACATTGTCGTAGTCTGTCAGTCGTCATTCGGTCAGTCTGCTGATGTCCGCCGTTTGTGGTTTTGAAATTTGCATTTTAATTTTGTTGTTATGATTGTTGTCGTTGTTGTTTTCATTTTGATATAAAAATAGTTTGTCAAAATTATGAGTCACTCACGCTGAAATGTGCGTAGACAGGCGAAACAGTTCTGCTGCCGGTCCGCGGTGGTCTTCTGCAGCGTTTTGTCTTTTGTTGTTGTTGCACATTACGCAGATGTACGCTTCAGAATGTGCAAAATTGAAAGCAATAATGACTCAAAACGAGCAATTTTTGCCGAACATCATTTGATTTAAAAAAAAAAAAAACAGATATAAACGAAAATTACTTTTTAAATCGAATGTTCGTATTAAGGAAGAGGGAGATTTTAAAATTTCTGGGAGAAGTTCTGAATTAAAAAAAAAGATTTTGTAACTTTTTTTCTATAAGTGCTATGCTTACTTAAAGTTTCGACTCTTCAAGGAGTCAATATTGCAATGTAGGCTAAGTTATTGATTAGCTTCATCGCAAATTATCCAGATTAGGAGGGTCAGACTCCCCACTTACCCCCCCCCCCCCATTTCATATTTATACCATACGGGTATGATGTCTTTGTGCATTTGTTTGTATTCTTTGAACAAAAACAAGTTAAGTAAGTTCGCCCGGGCCGAACTTTAAATACCCTCCTCCATTTAGAAAGAATTTAAAATTTTTCAAAAAATATAATCCGTTAAAAATTCTGTTAAAATCTTAAAAATACCGAATATAACCGTTATATTGGGGTCTACACTTAGCATTGTTTGTATAAGCTATTACAATATTCAAATTCGAAACTTGAAATAAACAGTGAATAATGTAGCTAAAATAATCAAAATACCGTATATAGAGAGGTACCGTTATAGCCAATTTTCTGTCACAGGCTGAAGCATCCATTAAGAACTTCAAAAACGACATCTCAAACAATTTCGGTGAGTATTGTACCTAAAAACGTCAAATACCGAATATAGGGAGGTATTGCCCTATAAGAAGACCTGGATCTGCAAAGACAATTTTCTGTCATAGAATGTAGTTCTCATTACGAACTCTAAATACGTAATTTGAAACTACTCCGGTGAATAATGACGTTAAAATCATTAAAATGCCGAATATTGAGAGGTACTTTTTTATATAGGGCTATACGAAGACGTGGACCTGCACAGACAATTTTCTGTCATAGGCTGTAGTATCCATTACGAACCTAAAATATCAAATTTGAAACAAATAATGTCGCTAAAATCATCAAAATATCGGGAGGTACCGTTATATGGGGGCTATATGAAAACGTGAACCTACATGACCCATTTACGAACTTAACCTGAGTACTTGCAATATAAACATGTGTGCAAAATTTTAGCCTTATATCTCAATTCGTTCTAAAGACAGCGTGATTACAACAGGCAGTCAGAAGGACAGTCAGACAGACGGAGATCGTAAATCGACTTAGAATTTTACGCAGACCAAGAATATATATACTTTGTTGGGTCTGACATGATTTATTTGTTGGGCCCAAGGACGAACCCTATTTAAATTGGTGATAAACGGATCACATTTAGATATAGCTCCCATATATCTTCAACCGATTTCGGTTTAATTGTGCACCAAATAGCCAATATAAGTCCTAATGACCTGAATTTTGGTACATCTGACCGAAATCAGTATAGAAGCAAGTGCATTAGATTTGGAGAAAATCGGTTCAGATATAGCTATAGCTTCCGTATATATGTTGCATCTGATTTGGGGTTTTAAGTCTCTCACATGCTTTATGTGCATTCATTATCAAGATCGGTTCAGATTTGGCTATAGCTCTCACATACATAACTGAAACGATTTTGACCAAATTGGAATTACTTGCTTCTAGGCTGAATCCGATCGAAGGAGTGGACCGATATATTCAATCTTAACACCAGATTTAGGGTTAATAGATATATTTGGATGTGTAATAATCGGACTCTTACATCACATTTAATATGAGTTATAATTATTCAAAATTTTGACCCTTTGTGGGGGAGGTGATTGATGGAGCACTGACGCAAATATTAGGATTTGCTAAGTTGGAGCAAAATCGTATTATCGTTTCTCTTTCTATAGAGAAAATATTTTTTGAAAAGTTCAACCTTTTGTGGTGGATGTACCACAAAGAGTTGACCGATATTGCACATCTCCGAATTCGATCTAAGTTTGATAATAATATTACGATGTACCAAGTTTGGATCAAATCGGATACTCCCCTCAAAAATTATCGACTAGATCGACTCCAAATGCCAAATGTTCCAAGAGACCTATGGTCTAAAACCTTTATTTCGACTGGGCACGTTTTGACCGTATCAAATGATATATAGACCCTCTCTGGCCATATGGCTGAGGGTATAATAAACAGTCATGAAGTAAGTTTGAACATATGTCGAAAAAACCGACCAATATTTTTTTACTTGTTACGAATATTTTTTCAGCACTCTCTTGCCAGAATAGCGTAATTTAAAAAAAGATTCCAAGTTGAACCAAGAAAAAAACTAAGAACTTCCTGCACAGAGCTATGGATTTTTATACCCTCCACCATACTATGGAGGGTATATTAATTTTGACATTCCGTTTGTAACTCCTCGAAATACTCATGTCAGACCCAACAAAGTATATATATTCTTGATCAGCGTAAAATTCTAAGACGATTTAGCCATGTCCGTCTGTCTGTGTGTCTGTCTGTCTGTCTGTTGTAATCACGCTATCTTTCGAACAAATTGAGATAGAAGGCTAAAATTTTGCACACATGTATATTTTGCCAGTAGGCAGGTTAAGCTCGTAAATGGGCCATGTAGGTCTAAGTTATCATATAGCCCCCATATAACGGTACCTCCCGATATTTGGTATTTTGATGATTTTAGCGACATTATTCATCGGAATTGTTTCAAATTTGGCATTTGAAGTTCGTAATGGATACTACAGCCTTAGATAGAAAATAATCTGTGTAGGTCCACGTCTTCGTATAGCCCCTATATAACGGTAACCCCCGATATTCGGTATTTTGATGATTTTAGCGACATTATTTAACGGAATCGTTCCAAATTTGGTATTTGAGATTCGTAATGGATACTGCAGCATAAAACAGAAAATGGGCCATGTAGGTCCACGTCTTCGTATAGCCCCCATATACCATACCCCCCCGATATTCGGTATTTTGATGATTTTAGCGACATTATTTACCGGAATCGTTTCAAAGTTGGCATTTGAAGTTCGTAATAGATGCTGCAGCATAAAACAGAAAATGGGCCATGTAGGTCCACGTCTTCGTATAGCCCCCATATACCGTACCCCCCGATATTCGATATTTTGATTATAGCGACATTATTTACCGGGATTGTTTCAAATTTTGCATGTGAAGTTCGTAATGAATACTTCAGCCCATGCCAGAAAATTGTCTGTGCAGGTCCACGTCTTCGTATAGCCCCCATATAACGGTACCCCCTTTATTCGGTGTTTTGATGATTTTAACTACATTATAAACAGATTTTTCTTCAAGTTTCGCATTAAAATATTGTAATAACTTATGACAAAAGTTGCCTATGCAGGTCCACGTCGACGTATAGGCATTCGGTATTTTTAAGATTTTAACGGATTTTATTTATTTATTTTTTTTTTTTTTTGGAAATTGTCAAATTTTTACCAAATGGTGGAGGGTATTAAAAGTTCGGCTGGGCCGAACTTACAGCTCTTTTACTTGTTAAAAATATTTTTTGGTTTACTCTTCCTAGTCAAAAAATCATTCTTCGCAAAAAACACCAAATGTTTTTTGGAATATTCTGTTAAGGACTTTTTTGCTGATTTCCTGGCAAAAAATCGCTTGTCTAATTTTCTACAAGAACTAACTGGGCAAACAAGGCAAACGTTTAATCTGAAATCCATTTTCAAGGAAATCTTTGCAAAAAGTTTGGAGTGTCCTTAAAAATACTTTTAGTAATTGAAAATATCTTCCTGGATGCTTGACTTTCTTAATATTGAATTTTTAAAAATTAAGTAATTTGAGTAGATTAATTTAATCGCAATTCATACAAATTGCAAACGCCTGTGACCGATTTTAGAAGTTCAGGAATATCAACTTACTTGATTTGTTTGATTGTTATTTTTGGCACTTATTTTGATAAACATCAATTGCGTTTTTTTGTTTGTAACGCCCACACCACGTTGTTGTTGTTGTTGCTGTTGTTGTTTTGTGCTTTTGATGGAGCGCTGCAGCTTTAATTGAGGTCATTCATTAAAAATTTTGGTTTTCACACTGTAGATGCACCAACACCAACACTTTTTTGTAATTATATTTAATTACGTTTATATGTATGTGAGTGTGTGTGTGTGTGTTGTTTGAGGTACACGGACATGAATGGCTATAATTTTACACTGTTGTAAATTATTTTTATTATTATTAATTATAACAATTTAATCATTAGCTCGAATTGCATCCAAAAAGGGTTAATGACATGCGACCAAAAGGCTATTCAACTCGGCCGTGGAGTTGAATTTTTTTGGTGGCAGTTGATTAATTGCCATGCAAAAAAAAGATGGAGGAGAGAAAACCTCAAACACACACACACACAGATGTAGACACTAAAAAGGATCATCAACCAAAAAGGACATGCAGTAATTTATTAAAAATTGCGTTTTATTTTCTTCTTTTGCTAAGAGTGTGGGAGGCTCGATTGCACACGATAATAACAAGAAGATTCAGGCTTATTGGGAATTTTCAAATTTCATCACATCACTCACTCACTTACTATTGTATTGCACCCTCCTCACTCGCTCTCTCTCTCACTCTCCTACTTTCAACTGATCATCTTCATCATCACTTAATTCTCATTCACTTCGTTACTTTGATTATCAATGGCGATCAATTCGTCAAATGAAAAAGGCGACGGCGCGCAATTTTTTTTATTCTTTGTTTTTGGCGTTGTTGTGGTTTTCGCGATTGGCATCAATGGCGGGGCAACGATCACGGCATCGGCGTTGGACAGTTTTGTCACTGCTGATCGTCGTCGTGTTTTGTGTGTGTTTGCACTTCCTTACGTTAGCAAAGCCCGCAACATATTAAAATACGAAATGTAAACCGAAATTCGATAAACCTTTTTTCGTTGGTTCGTTCGGTCGGTCGGCAACGTCGTTTCATTCGCGACACTCAACAACACAAACCCTGGGTATGGTTGGTCGGTCGGTCGGATGGCCTGCACGTGTGACCGTAGTATTTTTGTTGTTTTGTTTTTGTAAAATTTGTGTACGGCCAGCCAAGTGTTGTTGTGCTCGGCTGTGAAGTAAGAAGTTAACTAAACGAAGGAAGGAGCGGACAAATAACAAAACTTAATTCACAACACAATATTGGAACAGTCTGAGTCTGAGCAGCCACGGAAAGGCAAGCTGGCAGGCAGACAGGCCAGCTACAAGCTGCTTTTGTTAGGACAGCCAGGCCGCAGACAGGAATCAATGAGCAGGGGCTGGATTCTTGTTCTATGAAAAAATGAAATGAAAAATATTTCCTTTATAAAATTTTTCATTTGACATTTCTTTCCTTTATAAAAATTTTTATTTCACATTTTCATAGAACAAGAATTGAGGCCCAGGAGTGAGTGAGAATTGTTGACTGACTTTACTACCAACAAAAACAAACTTCTGTTACTGTTACTGTCGCTGATCATCTACCTACTATTCCCCAGCTCTAAGTTTTTGTTTACATTCTAGACCAACAACAAAGTGCTTGGTTCGTTGTTGTTGCTGCTGCTGTCGTCGTCGTCGTCGTTGTTTAGACCAAACACGATCACTCTACTCTACTGCATTATATTTGCTCATTCGTTAATCGTCGTGTAAAATGTTGGTAAACAAAGTGCTGATTGTCCGACCGAGTGAGTGAGCAATGAGTGGCCAGGCGCTCAAGCCGATAATTTTCCAAAAATTATGCAAACTTGAAAATAAATATCACCACAGTATAGCTGCAACAATAATAACCCATTGCGATAACTTTGAATGTTTGGTGGTGCATTCAGTTCGCCCATTTTTATACCCTCCACCTTGGAAAGGAGGGTATATTAACTTTGTCATTCCGTTTGTAACATCCTTAAATATTCGTCTTAGACCCCATAAAGTATATATATTCATAATCAGCATAAAATTCTAAGTCGATTTAACGAAGTCCGTCTGTCTGTCTGTCCGTCTGTGTGTTGAAATCACGATACAGCCCACATTATTTGACGTAGAGCGCCAAAATTTAGCAGAGCTATTTGCATTGTGTCTAGGATGGTTGGTATTGAAAATGAGGTATATCGGTCCACGTTCTGGTATAGACCCCATATAACAGTACCTCCCAATATTCGGTATTTTGATGATTTATGCCACATTTTTTCACGGATTTGTCTGAAAATTGGTATTTGTAGGTCATAACGGGTCCCTGAGCGTGTGGCAAAACATTGCATGTATAGGTCCATATTGTGGTATAGCCCCCATATAAAGGTACCTCCCGATATTCGGTGATTTGATGATTTTTGCAACATTTTTTCACGGATTTGTCTGAAAATTGGTATTTGTTGGTCATAATGGATTCCAGCTCCGGTGGCGAAACATTGCATGTATGGGTCCATGATTTGGTATAGCCCCCATATAACGGTACCTCCCGATATTCGGTATTTTGATGGTTTCTTTCCACATTTTTTCACTGATTTGTCTAAAAATTGGTATTTGTGGGTCATAATGGGTCCTTGTTCGTGTGGCGAAACATTGTAATTATAGGTCCACGTTTTGGTATAGCCCCCATATAACGGTTCCTCCCGATATTCGGTATTTTGATGGTTTTTGCCACATTTTTTCACTGATTTGTCTAAAAATTGGTATTTGTGGGTCAATGGGTCCTTGTTCGTGTGGCGAAACATTGTAATTATAGGTCCACGTTTTGGTGTAGCCCCCATATAACAGTACCTCCCGATATTCGCATTTTAATGGTTTTTGGCTCATTTCTTCTAATGTTTCTTTTACCCTAAGGTGGAGGGTTTGTTTTTTTACTTGTTTTGTTTGTTGACATTGTTAAAATGTTGCAATGGTGGCAAGCAACACTCATTGCCACATTTACAAACATTAGTGACCAGTGGACTATTTATAAGAACACTCGGAATTATAAATTTGTTAGGCACAGTGTTTTAAAACATTTACTAACAATGTTCCACTTCCTTTGAATTATAACCAATGAATTTTCACTCTAATTTCGAATAAATAATTTTACTTGGGAACTGGCCCGAGTATCCGGACCTGAAAATTAAAACTCGAGTTAGGCAAGAAATAGGTAAGACAGAATCTAAGATAAATGACAATGCCACAAGTGGTCATATAATAATGTTATATGAACTGATTTGAGGGATTCATGGCAAAGTAATCAGATTTTTTAGAATCCATGAACAAATTTAAAAGTGGCATGTGGTGTCCGTTGGAATTGCAATTTTCGAATTTCGAAAAAAGGGAAATTGTGCTGAATTGTGCTAGATTTGTGCTCAATTGTGCCGAATTTTTTTCGAAATTCGAAAAAATTTCAAAGATATTCGAAAAAAGATTTTTTTTCCGAATGTGGTGTCCGTTGGAATAGCAATTTTCGAATTTGGAAAAAAGGAAAGTTGTGCTGAATTGAGCTAGGTTTGTGCTCAATTGTGTTGATTTTTTTCGAAACTCGAAAAATTTTCTAAGATATTCGAAAAAAGATTTTTTTCGAAAAAATCTGAGAGAATTGCAATTTTGGAATTTCGAAAAAATTAAAGTTGTGCTGAGTCGTACTCGGTTTTTGTCCATTTGTGCCGTTAATTTTTTTCGATATCTCTTACCAATTTCGAAAAAAACGACAATTTCGAAAATATGTCAGAATTGCAATTTTCGAATTTCGAAGTTGTGCTGGGTTGTGCTTGATTTGTGCTAACTTGTGCCGTTTATTTTTTCTCGATATGCTAAACCGTTTTCAAGATATGGCAATTTCGAAAAAACCTGTATTTTTCAGAAAAATTGCTGTAATTTTTGTAAAACTTCAAACAACGAGATGCGGTAAATTGTGCTGAGTTGTACTCACTTAGCACAATTTTTCGTCCATACACAACGAATTTTCACCTTTACTCGTTACTCGCTAAAAATTAAAAAAATTATAACTTTTGTAATATGTGGAATTTTTGAAATCTGCAAGTTGTCCGTTGTCCGTCCGACAAGATAAAATATACATAGGGTTCAATATTTTGAAAAACGCTCAAAGAAAGCGATATAAGCATCCAACTCTCTTCAAATTTCACACATACAAACATTTTTGCTAACACGAGACGTGTTGTGAAGATGATATATATCTGTGAACGCCTTCTGGTACCTCAGCCACAAAGGGTCACAATTTTAAATATTTTTTTATACCATCCATTTTCGTTTGAAACACCTCGAAAAAAATTCTTGATCAGCATAAAAGTCTATGTCGATTTAGCGATGTCCGTCCGTCTGTGGAAACCACTCTATCTTCCGAACGAAATGAAGTTGATTGATAACATTTTACTCAAATGTATATAGTGTCTGCAGGACTTTTGGTATTGAAAATGGGTCATTTAGGTCCACGTTTTGGTATAGCCCCCATATAATTGTACCTTGATATTTTTGGTATTTTGGTGATTTTAGCGACATTATTCACTGGAATTGTTTCAAATTGTGTATTTGAGGTTCGTAATAGATATTACAGCCTATGACAGAAAATTGTGTGTGCAGGTCCACGTCTTCGTATAGCCCCCTTATAACGGTACCACCCTATATTCGGTATTTTGATGATTTTAGCGACATTATTCACCGATTTTTTTTTAAAGTTTCGCATTTGAATATTGTAATGGCTTATGACAAAAGTTGTCCACGTCGTCGTATAGACCCTAATATAACGGCAACATTCGGTATTTTTAAGATTTTAACAGAATTTTTATTTATTTACTAGCTGGCCCAGTCCGCGTTGCCGGACCGTAGTTTTTGTCTTTAATGCATAGTTTTTAAAGCGTAATAATTCACAAATCTGGCTCACATAAGTGGCACAATTTTTAGTATGAATGATGACTCGATTAAATTGAAATAAATAAGTCTTTCAAAAAACCTGATCCTATTTTTCAGTAAGAGGTTTTAGTTTGAGAGTTAAAAACCTAAATAATATAGCATATATATTAAAAGGTATACATTAACTGTTTATAATAGGCCCATGTAAGTTGGTTCTCTACCCCCAAAGTAGCCTAAACACACATTTTCAGTCAAATCGATTCGAAAATATAATCAAAACCCTCGAAATAGGTAAAATCAGGATGTACTTTCATATGAGCGCTACACCGAAACATTGACATTGAAAAATTTCCGCGAAGAGGTCTTCTACCAGAAGCTAAATGCCAAATAAGAGCACAATCAGTTGAAAAATGTGACCAAGACCCTGGTAAAACCTAAAATCACCGAATACCTTCACATAAGAGTTATAATGAAGCATGGTCCTATACTTACAATTATTTGAAATAATTTGTTCTTCTTCCAAAAATCTCAAATAAGCAACATTTGAGGAATTTGAAAGGGGCCATATCATTTGAGGGGGTCTATTTCACAATGTACACCAACCTGATACATATTTTGTATAAATTATTCCTCATGTAACCCCTACGACTGTATCCAATTTAAAACTTTATCGTAACATTTGCGGAGTATGAGGCAAAACATGTTTGACCCTTTGTGTATGGTTAAGTTATATAAAATGAACTCTAAAAAAGTTATATCCGGGAATCCCTCTTTTGGGATTTTTATTTACCAACCGAAAAATGTTCTAACCCCAAGATTGTCTGCGGCGCAGTGTAATTACTGACGATAGCGCATAGTGCCCCTATAACGTTACCTATGATTCAAGGTTACTTTAAAGGGTTCAGGAGGGTTCCATTGTAATTACAATTACCCAAAAGAAAATTTGAGTCAAATCGGCCCAGCCGTTCTCAACTGATGTGTTACTATAGTTTTTCAAATTTTTTACATATAAATTTAAAGAAGTAGGTGTGACCAGTTCCTCTAACCACAAACATATACCTAGGGTTGGAGGGAAAGAGTCATGATTACGTCGTATACTAACTGTGGAACAAATATCTTCATGATTTTGACAAATATCAGGATTTTAGATAAATCGAAAAAAAGGGGGGCAAAATTGGGCGTGGTCACTTTTTCTTTGCATAAAACCCTAAATCGGGGTAGGACGAAAATTTAAAAAAAAAAAAACAATATCCAAATAGTTCCAGCCGGTCTCAACTGGTTCAATTACCAATGAACAACAATTGGTTTATATATAGATTAAAAAGTAGGCGTGGTCAGTTCCTCAGCCCCCAAATAAATACTTAGGATTGGAGCGAAAGTCAACAGATTGTCGTGTAATAATTTTAAAACCGATATCTGTATTATTTGGCAAATATAAGGATTTAAGATAAATCTAAATGGTGGGCGTAAAAGTAGGCGTGGTCAATATTTTTTTTCTTTAAAAACCAAACTCGGGGTATGACGAACGTTTGAGCGAAAAAATAATGCAAATCGGTCCAGCTGTTCTCAACTGATTCCATTACCAACGAACAGCAATTGATTTATATATATATATAGATTTTTTTTAAATCGGCCCGGCCGAACTTAGTTTTTTTTGTGAAATAAAATTTTAAAATTTGACAACTTCTTCTACTGTGCAAAATTGTCATTATTATTAATATTATAATTATAGTTATTCTAGAGTTTCTTTTCGCAGAAACGACTCCTCGCCAAAGGAACTGGAACAATAAGAACAATACAGCAGCAGCAGCAACAACAACAACAACACTTATACAACACCACAGCAAAACGGCAGCAACGAAATGAAAATTTAACGACAACGTTGAACACCGAATAATTTGTTGTCGTCGCCGCTGTCGTTGTTACACGACGATCGTTTGCCATAAAAGGCTACGCCGCGACTTTATCGTTGTTGCAATTTGCATTGTAATTGTTGTTGTTGCTATTGTGCTCCGCAGTTAGTGGTTCCATTCACACTTTCCAGAATTGCATGGACGCACAATTGTTAATGCCTTATTGCCCGTCCAACAGCTCGTTAGGCTGGTCAGGCTAGCCAGCCTCGTTTTTTGTTTTTGTTCAGCCATTCATTGTCGCCAGAAAAAAAACAACAAATGAAAATATTACAGAAAATTCTGCTTTTGCTGCCACCATCACAACCACCCGCTTAACTCATTACCACACTCATTTTCGCAGAGGAGAAGGAAGGCTGGCCGACCGGCCGGCCGACGTCGTTTAATTTAGTTTAACACCATTGCCGCTGAAACGCTGTCCAGTTGTAGACAAATTTGAATATTAACCGAGTGTAGAATAATGCCGACGACGGCATCGACGTCGCTGCTGGCTTCATTTTAAATGTGTTTAGCAAAGTCAGCAGCGCTGTGGGCATAGACGTAAACAGAGGCCGATCGGTAGCAAATTATTGTGAATGATTATCAATTTGGTTTTGAAGGGAGTAGTGTTGTTAGAACTAAAAATGGACATCCAGGGATTTTAAATATCTCTCTATATAAACTTGATGATATCCGATGACGACATTCCCCTGTCAGTTCAAAACAAAACCGTATCTACCGGAAAGAAAACATTTTTATTGGAACTTTAGAACTTCATCGTCACCGAAAAAAATTTGCTGATTTTTCAGTGGATCTGCTGATAACACGTTAGGTGATAAGCAAATGCGAGTATACTGTTTGTTTGTATACATGTGTGAATTTTCTTTGAATATTTGTTTGTTCCATTTCGTTCTCTTCTTAGTTTATGTCACAATGACGTTTAAAGGGTAACCATTGCTGACCAATCACACAATGGCAGCAATTAACCCATTTCGCGGTGACACACTCAGCCAAGCCAATAAGTGAAAGTCATTTTTTTCGAGCAAGTATTTCCTTGAAATTTGCCCCCAAACTGACATAAGAACCCGATATCAATTTCATGAGGGGGGAAATTAGGCAATAGAGACATTGTGCTCTTTATCTAGAAAACGAAAAAAAAACTAAAATCATTAAAAATGTTGAAGCTTTATTTTAATAACTATTTATTTTTTCCCGTGAATTTGGAGGGTTGCCAGGATTTGAAATGCATTTTGAAATGGAATATATATATTGGAGACATTCTAAGATCTCTTTGAGGTCTTCTGTCCCAAGTATTCCTTATAGAAATTTTGTTGCCAGAGAATGAATTTCCTAACCAATTTTTAAAAGTCGTAACTACTCACAAACCAGCCTGCTAATTTTTGTTTTTTTTACACGGGCATGCTACCCGGAATCAATTTTTATATCCTCCACCATACTATGGAGGGTATATCAACTCTGTCATTCCGTTTGTAACATCTCGAAATACTGATGTCAGACCCAACAAACTATATATATTCTTGATCAGCGTAAAATGCTGAGTCGATTTAGCGATGTCCGCCTGTCTGTCGGTCTATCTGTTGTAATCACGCTATCTTTCGAACAAATTGAGATAGAAGGCTAAAATTTTGCACACATGTATATTTTGCCAGTAGGCTGGTTAAGTTCGTAAATGGGCAATGTAGGTCCAAGTTATCACATAGCCCCCATGTAGCGGTACCTCCCGATATTGGGTATTTTGATGCTTTTAGCGACATTATTCACCGGAATTGTTTCAAATTTGGCATTTGAAGTTCGTAATGGATACTACGGCCTATTACAGAAAATTGTCTGTGCAGGTCCATGTCTTCATATAGCCCCCATATAACGGTACCCCCCGATATTCGGTATTTTGATGATTTTAGCGACATTGTTTACCGGAATCGTTTCAAATTTGGTATTTGAAGTTCGTAATGGATACTACATCCTAAGTCAAAAAATGAGCCATGTAGGTCCACGTCTTCATATAGTCCCCATATAACGGTACCCCCGATATTCGGTATTTTGATGATTTTAGCGACACTATTTACCGGGATTGTTTCAAATTTCGCATGTGAAGTTCGTAATGGATACTTCAGCCCATGCCAGAAAATTGTCTGTGCAGGTCCACGTCTACGTATAGCCCCCATATAACGGTACCCGCCATATTCGGAATTTTGATGATTTTATCTACATTATAAACAGATTTTTCTTCAAGTTTCGCAATTAAATATTGTAATAACTTATGACAAATTTGCCTATGCAGGTCCACGTCGTCGTATAAGCATTCGGTATTTTTAAGATTTTAACAGAATTTTTAACGGATTTTATTTTATTTTATTTATTTATTTTTTTTTTTTTGAAATTGCCAAATTTGTTCCAAATGGTGGAGGGTATTAAAAGTTCGGCCCGGCCGAACTTACAGCTTTTTTACTTGTTAACTTATTAATTTTCCGCTGTGCAAAGGTGACTAGAAATAAGGACTTGTTCTACTTACAAAAACACTTCTTACAAATCGCCTTACCAAAACATTATTTCGTAAGATAAATGTAGTTATTTTATGGTCAATAAAATTCAATTAAATAAGTACTTATACATATGGACTTTAGGATCTAAAGTCGATAGATGAGTGCCTCTTCGAAATAACAATAAGATATGATATGAAGATGGAATATATTGGTTCACTCTTTCTGGTACACCCCCCCACAACGGGTAAACATTTTGAAGAATCATAAAGCTCAAACTCAGCACATCCCAATATTTCTATCAACACAAGATCCTACTTACTAGATCCATTATTTGGCAATAATACTCTTTGCTGGGATTTTATATAGAAAACCTTGAAGAAGTCTTCTATGCAAAGAAAGACGGTATTCAAAATAATATAGAATAGAAAACCTCTTGCAGACCTTCTACCAATGATTTTTTTTTTGATTTTCTGTACATAGAAGACTTTATGGAAGTCAGGTCGTATGTATGTAGAAGGCTATCTGAAGCTCTTTTCTTCCATAGATAGCACATTCGGGGGGTCTATAGAACTTCTGAACTTTGTGTAGACTTTTTACAGATATTCTATCCACAGATAGCCCACAGACAGCCCTTCTACACACATTACACCTCCTAAGAGTCAAAATACCTTTTTATACCCTACACCATACATAATATAGAGGGTACATTAAGTTCGTCATTCCGTTTGTATCTCATGGAAATAATAATTTTAGACCCAAGAAAATATATATATATTCTTGATCAGCGTAAAATTCTAAGACGATTTAGCCTTGCCCCTCCATCTGTATGTTCGTCTTTTGTAATCACGCTACAGTCAAAACGAATTAAGATAGGAAGCTAAATTGTTGCACAGATCTGTATTTTGTATGAAGACAGGTCAAGTTCGAAGATGGGCTATATCGATCCACGATATCGTATAGCCCCCATATAACGGTACCACCCGATATTCGGCATTTTTGATGATTTTAGTCACATTTTTCAACGGAATTGTCTGCAAATTCACGCAAGGAGTTCCTTGTGAATATTTAATCCCATGGAAGAGAATTGTCTATACAGGTCCACAATATCGAAAATCCCCCCTAATAATGGCATCTTTCAATATTCGGTATTTTTATGAAGTTAGCCACATTTTTCAATGTAATTGCCTGAAAATCCACACAAGGAGTTCCTCGCCCTCTATAACGGTACCCCCAGATATTCGGCATTTTCATAATTTTTGCGACATGATCCACCGGAATTGTTTCAAATTTCGTATATAAAGTTCGAAACCTTTACAACAACCTATGACACAAATTACTTATGCAGGACCACGTCTTCGTATAGGCCCCATAAAGCGGGGGGCTATAAATGGTTGAGGGTATAAAAAGTTTGGTCCGGCGAACATAGCTACTTTTTACTTGTTCTATTTGTAGAAGGTTTCAAGACACCATCTGCCCATAGGAAATCATCAATGGAGAACGACACACTTTTTATAGAAGGCTTTTAAAAGAAACATCTTCGGCGATCTTAATATTTAATGCTGGATATTTGTGCTGAAAACCTTCAAGAGTTCTCCTAGATAAACACCTTCCGGAGTTATTTTATATAGAGTTCTTCTGTACCGAGATGGCAACTGAATGTCTTCTATAGAAGATCACCGTAGGTAAGGTCCCCCATATGTAGATATCCTGTTCGTATCCTCTGGAGTTATTCTTTCTTAATAATACTATGGGTAGAGGCATCAATACCTCTCTATGCATAGGACCAATAGGAGATTGTCTATCAATAGGAGACATCCAATGAGATCTATGGAAGAACTTCTTGAGGTCTTTTATTCCTGAATTTATGCATGTCCGTCAAGATAAATTTAATTAGCAAAAACACAAACCAAGGTGATTTTTTCTCCGGTTTACAAAGGGTTAATAAAGAGAGAGAGAGAAAGAGAGAGAGGGAGAGATAGAGAGAGGGAGTAGTAAACCAGAGAAAATTAAAGGTAAACTAAATTATATTAGTTTTCATCAAATTTCATAATTTTCCCTACAAATTTCAAATTTAAAATGAAATCGCTAAAGAAAAACCTAATTAAAATTTACCTTGAAAAACGTTGAAACCCTTAACTCTACATTTAAACCGAGAATAAAATATTTAAAAATGAAGCGGTGTCGTGGCAGGGAACAAATGAAATATCTCGAGGAGTACTTTCCGAATCTATGGAACTTATAGCCAAAAAGAATTTCTGACTTAGGAATTTTTTGCATTTTCTGAAGAATTATCGCTCAATTTTAGGGAAATTGCAGATAAAAGCGTCCACAGAACAGAAACTAAAAATGAAGCGATGTCGAGGCTTGGCACAAATGAAAGGAGTACTTTCCGAATCTGTGGACCTTATAGTCGAAAAGAATTTCAGACTTAGGAATTTTTTGCATTTTCTGAAGAATTATCGCTCAATTTTAGGGAAATTGCAGATAAAAGCGTCCACAGAACAGAAACTAAAAATGAAGCGGTGTCGAGGCTTGGCACAAATGAAAGGTCTCGAGGAGTACTTTCCGAATCTGTGGACCTTATAGCCAAAAAGAATTTCTGACTTAGGAATTTTTTGCATTTTCTGAAGAATTATCGCTCAATTTTAGGGAAATTGCAGATAAAAGCGTCCACAGAACAGAAACTAAAAATGAAGCGTTGTCGAGGCTGGACACAAATGAAAGGTCTCGAGGAGTACTTTCCAAATCTGTGGACCTTATAGTCAAAAGCAAAGAAAGAAAAAATCACCTTGGTTTGTGTCTTTGCTAATTAAATTTAAATTTATCTTGACGGACATAATTTATGCTTGAGTTCTTCTAGCGCCTTCATGTGGTCTTTTGTCATATATCTATTCTCTCTATGAATAGGTGGTTTGTAGAGGTTTCCCTGCAAATAAAATACCTTTTTATAAAAAAAACCTCATACCATGTCGGGAATATATTCGAGGGGCATATTTTCATGGGAACATTCCTTTAAAAAGGGCTTCTGAATTGATTTCTAAGCGAATTCTGAAATATTTATAAAGGTAAGTACAGTTGATTTTGGATATTCAAACGTGGTGATCTACAGAGATGTATTTAAAACAGAATCAAACTTATACACCTTTTCACTGAATTCAACAAATTTATTTAAAAAGCACCAACACGTTTATTTTTTAGAACTTCCAAAATTTTCAATAATAATTTCGTCACAAGATGTTGCCTGTCCACCTTAAAGTAAAAAAAAAAGAAACGAAAATATGCCTTATTTTGCTAAAATTGAAAAATGCCGACGGCAGACGAATTTCATATTTTTAATCAGCCCTCAACAAAAATCACAACAACAAGGCAGGAAAAAACCCCAATGACTCATTACGACGACCGCGACGACGTCAACGACGCTAGTGATGACGATGATGAGTTGTACTTTTCAAAACGTCAAAGCGCACGAGTTGACGGGGAGTGGCCGGCAGTCGGCGGTTGTTTTATAAATATTTAATTTTGTTTTGGTTTTTTCTTCTCGCGATCTCTGGAAAAAAAAAAAAAACGTTACACGATCGTTACACATTTCTAATTAGAAATTGGAAGAAAGTAGAAGAAATTAATTCCGAAATAAATTAAAATAATTTTTAATTTTTTACAAAATTGTGTCTAATTTCAATCAAATATCATTCAAATAAATGTTAAATTAAATTTTAAATTAAATCAATTTCTAGGGAAAGGGTAAATTTGATTTGACAATAAATGGGAAGGTGCACTCCTCGCCTTGTATGAACGTGAAGAGGGAACGAGATTTTAAGGTTGTAGACGGTTGAATTGTTTAATCAATAGAGGCAACAACAACAAAAAAATAAATAATTTCACTACTAAAAAAAATACCAAAATGTACAAATATAAACAAGTAAAAAGTAGCTAAGTTCGGGCGGGCCGAACTTTTTATACCCTCCATCATTTTTAAGAAACTTAAAAAATTAAAAAAAAATCCATCGGAAAATACCGCTCAAATGTAGACCGGATTATGGGAAATTAAGTAATTTATGTCATAGGCTGTAGTAACTGTTCCGAACTTTATATACAACATTTGGAACAATTCCGGTGAATAACATCGCAAAAATCATCAAAATACCGAATATCGGGAGGAACCGTTATGTAGGGGATGTATGTCAGTCTCTCCTAGGGGATAAAGTACTCACAAGGAACTTCTTGTGAGAATCTTCAGACAATTTCATTGAAAACTATGGCTAACATCATCAAAATACCGAATATAGGGGGGTCCGTTATATGGGGGCTATACGATATCGTGGACCTATATGGATAATTCTCTTCCAGGGGACAGAGTACTCACACTCCTTGTGTGGATTTTCATACAAATCCGTTCGGGGGGTATCGTTATACGGGGGCTATGCGATATCGTTGACCGATATAGCCCATCTTCGAACTTGACCTGCCTGCAGACAAAAGACAGATCTGTGCAAAATTTTAGCTCCCTATCTTATGATGAGTTTCAAACGGAATGATGAACCCAATATACCCTTCATATGTATGGTGGAGGGTATAAAAACTAGCAACAGTACCTCAATATCAAATTTCGGGATTTCAACTCTAAGCCAATACCCAACTAAGTACCTCTTAGAACTTTCCGATCAATTATGGTACCCAATACCAAATATTGTACGATTCAGTACTTTTCGTACAATTAGGGTACACAAAACCCCCAAAGATATGAACTCAATGCCAGATATCAACAGAGACAAAAATTTATTAGATTTTACGATTCTAGCCCTATCCTTGCACTCAATACCAAATTTTGTACCATTTAGTACTTTTCGTACAAATATAGGACACATTTCCAAAACCTCAATGCCAGATATCAACAGAGCCTTTCCCCTAAGCAAATTCTAAATTTAGTACTATTTAGTACCTTTCATAAAATGATAGTACACATATCGAAAACCTCCTCCATATCTCAATGCCAGATATCAATTTTTCAATTTTGGTATTCCAGACCTATCCTAACATCCAATAAATTTCAGATTTCAATACCACATTGTACCAAATATATCACCATTTAATACTTTTCGTGCACTTGTAGTACATATTTACAAAACTATCACAAACTTACCATCAACAGGGACCCCAATACAAAATTTCAAAATTCCAGGTTTATCCGTTCACCCAAAAACAAACTGTTTATTGCCTTTAAGCACAGTTCGCAATACCATTCAGTATTATTCGTATAATTATAGTTCTATCGATTTTAGAAGTTTTTTTCCCACTATATTGAACTTTTTCGGAGAGGTTCCAGAAGTAGTGGAACCACCGAACATACTACATATTAAAATCCACGAAGTTCGAAAAAACCGGTAAAGTTCTTATTTACGATTATTTAAAATTATAAATATATATATATACTCAATCCAAGTCTAGTGCTACACCTTTTTTAGTTGTAATTCGAATAATTTTTTATTTAATTTGCAACATTTCATTTTCAAATTCGAGGGATTTTAAATGTAATTTGAATAATTCCAATTGTATTTCGAATTATTACATTTGTAATTCGAATGATTCCAATTGTATTTCGAATTATTCCATTTGTGCTAGGTGTGAAAATGGACAATATCGGTCCACTTCATCAAATACCTCCACCACAAAGGGTAAACCTTTCGAATAATTATAACTCTTATAAAATGTGATTAATTATTCCGAATATTTTCAAATTTCACATATCTCAAAATTTCTATCAACTCAAGATCTGGTGTGAAGATGGAATATATGGGTGCACTCCTTCTGGTACCCCCCAAACAAAGGCTCAAAATTTTGAATAACCATAAAGCTCATAAAACGCGAAATAAGCATCAGATTACTTTCAAAGTTGGTACATCTTAACATTTCTATCAACTCAAGATCTGGTGTGAAGATGGAATATATTGGCCCATATCTTCTGGTACCTTCCCCACAAAGGATTAAGAGTGCTTTCTAAACTGCATACATTCCAATATTTTTACTAACACAAAATCTGGGGTAAATAAGGTAGATATACAGGGTGAGATGAAAAAAACTGCAACCAACTTCAGAGTGCTGTCTTTTCTAAGCCATTTCTTAGCTGTTAAAATTATTCCAGTGACAGCTCATTATATTGTTAACAAGTGTACAAAAGCCTTTTGGTAAGAATTTTCCAGAAAAAAACTTATTCGTGATGGAATTCAAGCGTGGCAGTGTGAATTCTTTATATTCGGCTGGAAAATCACAAGTGGCTATCGTTAGAGCACTCCAGCATTTAAATGTGAATATATCTTTGGTGTCTCATACCGTGATACTGGTAGCGTAGCCCAACGTCAAGGAAGTGGATGGAAGAAAACAGCAACCTCGGCAGAAATGGTTCGAAAAGTAAACAAGCGACTTAATTGAAACCCGCGTCGCAATGGCCGAAAAATGGTTCTTGAGCTGAACATATCGCAATATTCCATTCGGCAAATATTGCAAAATGATCTCGGTGTAAAGCCATTGAAATTCCAAAAATTGCACGAACTTACATCGCAAAAGAAAGAAAGGAGGGTCAAAAGAGCTAAGGAGTTGCTTCGCTAGGCCGAAAGTGGTGAACTGCCGAATTTGGTTTTCTCCGATGAGAAAACATTCGTTGTCCAGCAGTTTGTAAACAAACAAAATGATCGTGTATACTTGCCAAAGAGGTCAGCTGAAAATATGCACCTTCGGTTGGCCACCAGAACTCATGCGCCGGCCATGGTGTGGGCCGCCATAACAGCCGATGGTAGCTCTCCTCTCGTATTTATCGACCGTGGCATCAGAATAAATGCCGACTACTATCGACGAAAATATTCTGGCGGGTGTATTGAAGCCTGAACATTCCAACAGGACTCAGCACCATCACACTCAGCAAATTGCGGTTCCTCGCTTCATTTCCAGCGCACAATGGCCACCAAAATCTCCATATACCTATCCGTTGAACTATAGTGTCTGGAGCATTTTGGAAAGCAAGGTTGGCACTAAAAAATACCAAAGTGTCGATCACCTCAAGTAAGCGCTTCCCCGGGAATGGGCCAAAATACCGCAGAGCAACATTCGGGCAGCGTGTGGATTGGCGGTTTGAAGGCCATAATTCGAACAAATGCAAACTTATTCCAAAATTTAATGCTATTTCCGACAGTTTTTGCATTCATTCAATAAATATGCAGTTTGACTTTGTTGCAGTTTTTTATGTCACCCTGTATATTTGATATATTTCCGTAAACAGTGTTTTGAAAATATATATTATTCTATCTAAAGTTTAATCACAGTTAGAATGCTATATTTTAATTTAAAGGTGTTCCGTTTCATTTTCAATTTTGTTTTTCAATTTAACAACAGTTGTGTCGTACCGTTTGCAGTTTGGTTTTTTGCTATTGTTGTTGTTTTTGTTAATTATTTATTTTGGCATTTAAGATAAATTACTTTTAATCGTTAGTTGTTGTGTTTTTTCATAATATTTTGTGTAAAATGCTATTGTTTCGAAAATTGCCAAGCTTATTATTTGAAATAATATTTTGGTGTTTTTTTTTCTTAATTTTTCTCTTAACAATTACATTCACTTTCATTTCATACTTACTTTGATTGCTTTGGTATTGGTGGTTGCAAGTTGTTGTTATGTTTTGTTTTTTTATTTATTTATTTTATTATTATTTTTATTTTAAAATTGTTTTATTGCACTTCCGTTCTTCCTACGGATCCCAGGCAAAATTATCTGCACTTCAAATTTTTATTTGATAATAATCGTTGGTTGTTTGAAGTCTTAGCAAGTTGACTGAATCATTGTTTTACCGTCGGAATATTTGTTTTTTTTTTGGTATTTTATTTTTCACTATTATAAGTTTTAATAAATTTTTAATTATGAATAAATTTTAAAATATTGTATTTTTTTATAAATAAATTATGTTTCAAAATTCAGTTTTTTTGGGTGGGCTTACTTTTTTCCATTAATTTTTTTTTTTTATGTATGATTTTTAATTTTGTTTAAATCATTAACTTTATATTTTTATTAATTTTTTTATAATGTTATATTTTTTAAATATTTTTTTAAAAAAATTTTCACTATTTTAAGTTTTATAATTTTAAATTATGAATAAATTTTAAAATATTGTTTTATTATGTTTCAAAATTCAGTTTTTTGGGCGGGCTGACTTTTTCCATTGAATTTTTTTTATTTTTTTATAAATTGTAATTTTGTTTAAATCATTAACTTAATGTTTATTAATTTTTTTTTATAATGTTATATGTTTTAATTATTTTTTTTTAATTTTTTTTCTTTATCTTTCCTTTTTCCCACAGATCACAGTATTTTTTCAAAATTTGTATATAAATTTTAATTTTTTAATAAATTTATCTCCTTATCTTGCCTTTTCCTACAGATAGCAGACATAATAAACTGCCTCTTATATTTAATTTTCAAATAATGCGGTTGAAATATTTCTAACTTTTTTCATATTTTTTAAACGATTTTCAATATTTTTTTTTTTCTTATTTTTATATTCAATTTCACTTAAAATTTTTTTTCGAAAGTTCATTGGTTGTTTCAAGGGTTACATGTTTTTCTTTTTTTTTTAATAATTTCTATTTATAAAATAAATAATTGTATTTTTTTTTTATTTTTAAACTGAACTTAAAATTTTATGATTGGTTGGATGGCCGGATTGAGCTGCCCTTTGAATATATTTCTTATTTTTTTTAATTGTTATTATTATTTTTTATTATTTTATAATTGTTATTATTTTTCAATATTCATATATAAATTAATTTATTTATTTAATATACAATTTTCCAATCATTTCACTTCCAACAGGTCGCAGAATGAATAAACTGCACTTCCTAATTCTGTTTCAAATGGTCGTTAGATGTGTGAAGGGTTTGTTGGTTGGTTGGATCGTTTTTATTTTGTTGAAAATGTATTATGTATTTTTTAATTTGTTTTTTTTTAAATTAATTAATTTTTAAATATTCAATTTCCTAATCACTTTCCTTTTATAGATCACTTCTTGGTCAACGACGACTTTTGGTCGGTTTGAAACATTCTTCCCGCTGGCGGCGAAGGCGGTGTAATGGTGTTTGGACGTTGTGTTGTTATTTTTGTTTTTCTTTTTTTTTTTTCTCTGTGTTTCTTTATTTTTATTTTGCCCGTATTAACGCGTTCAGGGTATGATCACAAGTGTCAAACACTCATTCTGCTGTATGTGCGGTAAGCTAAAAAAGTTTGTTGTACTCGGTGTTGTTGTGGGACAACAACACCACCAACAACAACGAAGGCATGGAAAACGAATCAACAACAATAACAACTAAAACAATAACAGAACTACGAGTCTTCTTGGCTGCCGCCTTTTTGCTGGCTGGCTGGCTGGTTGCCTCTGCTGTCGCTGTTGTTGCTGCTGCCGTTGGTAGTGGTGCTGGTGATGGTGTATGACTAATAACCCAAAGCACGCGTTCGTTCAGCAACCAAAACAAAAACAACAACAACCACGGCAATGGATACTTTAAATAAACACACAATTTGTTCTTCTTCTTCTTTTTCTTCATACAATTGGAATTCTAATGGAGCTGCGTCGAACTATTTGGAACAACATTGCCACCAGTTGCTTGAGATGATGTTGGTAAACATTGATCTCAACTAATGCACTTTTTTGTTGTTGTTGCTTTGCACATTGTTTATTATTAATCGTTGTTGCAGTTGTTGTTATTGTCACATAACAAACTTGTTGCATTACGCACCAAACGCCCACCTTACATGAGCAACAACATTGCACACACACACCTCCAAGAGATTTGTTTTTTCATTTTGATTTACATTGATCTCCACCAAACACACCCCAACATCCAACCAAGTTACAACGATTTGTTTGGAGTTGTTAAGACAAACAAACACAGACAGACAATGAGGAGTCTAAATATTTTTTTTGTTTTTATCAACACCTTGCACTCAAATTGTGTGCTCTCAGAATCAAGATCCCCCCCCCCCCCCCGCCTTCTCCTGCATTAGATCAAAAATGAATTGCTGCAATTTTGATATCAGATTGTCAGAGAGAGTATCAATTAAATTGATTAACTCTTTCGGGGTGTAATTGTTATTTCGAGATGAGAAGAAAAAGTACAAACAACAACAAAAAATTGAGAGAGAGAGAGAGAACTTGAATTACATAGTTGCAACAAACACCGACAATTAAAATAGGTATTTGCAAAATGTCAGGGTTGGGAAGTCATCAATCAGTTCAATTTAACATTTGAGTCGAAGTTAGGTGTTTTTTGGAAATGCATTCTAGGAAGAAATTACTAAAGAACAATTTTAAACAAGTAAGCAAAGGCTATAGTCGTGCGGGGCCGACCATGTGATACCCTACAACACTACAATATTTTAGAAGCCGCTTTATGTCCGAATCCATTTTGGAATATTTTGCTTTTGAAATTCTGTCATGGAGCACTGCCCAGATATTACCCTTAGCGTTTTGACCACGGACATATTCCCAATATTTACTCACTCCATCCTACTGTTAGTTGTTGTGGACCATTTTTCACATACATATACCAATGGTTATCCAAAATGCTAGAATTCTTCCCTGTCCTTAACTCTCTTCAATTGTGTGAGCAGAATTTTTTTTTGGTTCATTTGAACCCCTAAATATTTTGCGATCAACTCCAAAAGCAAGAGGCCTCTCTGTATCGCCAAATTTAAACTCATCTATATGATTAGCTTGTCTACGATATTTGGGTTTATTCATCAACGAAATCGGCATTTTTGGTCCATTTCAACCCCTAAATACATTGCGGACATCTTTGAAAACAATAAGCCTAGACATTCTGAGCCTAACCCTACCTTTTTCGTGAGGATAATTGCAATCTGTATATAATAACCCCAACCTGTGTTGTAAAATGAAAAATATTAAAAAATATACACTTCAATATTAAAAGTCAAATTGAAAAAATCGCATGCGATAAAAAATATGAAAAAATAAAAAAATGTCACGGTCTAGCCATTCTTGAGATATAAGCATTCTAGCTAACATCCCCTTCCTTTCTATATATAGATTGTATATATTTCGCTATATACATCCGATGTATTTACTATCGGCATCTACGCAACGGTCAGAGTTGACCTGTTCGTCTATTTCTGATTTCGCAGGGATTAAAAATATTCGCGGTTTAATGAAAAATTTGACTTTTATTTATCACAAATGCTATGGTCTATTTCTAAATATTACTCGATGACCATCAAAATTGGAAGGCTTCTGTCCAGCCCTAAGATCTAGCTCCATGCTAACTTCCGCTTCGATTGGTCTATAATTACGACCTGTAGATCAGCTGCAAAATCATTAAATTTTTCAGTTTTTGGTCCATTTCAACCCCTAAATATTATGCTATCATTTCCAAAAGAAATAGGGTTCTATTCTGGCCCTACCCCCACCTCCATTCTAAATTTCGTGAAGATCGGGCCATAATTGCGACCTGTAGAGTGATTACAAATTAACATGGACAGACGGACAGACGGACGGACGGACATACATAGCTAGATCGACTCAGCTCGGCGAGATAGGAAGATCCATATATACTTTCCTTTGTGGGAAACCAATATTTCGTGGTGTTACATAATTTTTGGCCCAATCAAACTTATAATACCCCCAACACATAGTGTTGTAGGGTATAATCATTAAGTTCGGCCGTGCCGAACTTTGAATTCCCTCCTCCTTTGGGTAATGGAAGCATTAGAACCCATTATAACCCACAAATACCAATTTGTAGACATATTCGTGGGGAAATTTGGCAAAAATCATCAAAATACCGGATCGGGAGGTACCGTTATATGGGAGATATACCAAAACGTGGACCTATACATACAATGTTTTGTTACCGGAGCTAGAACCCATTATGTCCAACAAATACCAATTTTAGACAAATCCTTGGGAAAATATGGAAAAAAATGTTTCAAAATACGGAATATCGAGAGGTACCATTATATGGGGGCTATACCAAAGCGTGGACCGGTATATCTCATTTTCAATACCATCCATCCAAGACATAATAAAAATTGTTCTGTTAAATTTTGACGCTCTACGTCAAATCAGCAGAAATGGTTCGAAAAGTAAAGAAGGGACTTGATCGAAACCCGCGTCGCAGTGGCTGAAAAATGGCTCGTGAGCTGAACATATCGCTATATTCCATTCGGCAAATATTGAAAAATGAGTTCAAGGTAAAGCCATCGAAATTCCTAAAAGTGCAAGAACTTACACCGCAACAGAAAGAAAATAGACTTAAAAGAAATAAAAAGTTGCTTCGTTTGGCCGAAAATGGTGAACTGCCGAGCTTGGTTTTCTCCGATGAGAAAACATTTGTTGTCCAGCAGTTTGTAAACGAACAAAATGATCGTGTTGACTTGCCACAGAGGTCAGCTAAACTTAAGCGCCGGCCATGGTGATGGTGTGGGCCGCCATAACAGCCGATGGTCGCTCTCCGCTTGTATTAATCGACCTTGGCATCAGAATAAATATGGAATATTATCCCGAAAGTACTCTGGAGGGTGTATTAAAGCCTTGGACACGCAAACATTTTGACCACAGACCTTGGACATTCAAACAGAACTCAGCACCATTGCACTCAGCACGTGGCGCGAATGTTTACAAAATGAGGTTCCTCGCTTCATTTCCAGCGGAAAATGACCACAAAAATCTCCGAATACCAATCCGTTGGACTATTGTGTTTGGAGTATTTTGGAAAGCATGGTTGCAAAGGGTCGATCACCTCAAGCAAGCGCTTCGCCAGGAATGGACCAAAATACCGCAGAGCAACATTCGGACAGCGTGTGACGGTTTCATTGGCCGTTGGAAGGCCATAATTCGTGCCAAAGGTGACCAATTCGAACAAATATAAACTTTTTCTAAAATTTGATGCTATTTCCGACATTTTTTGTTTTCATTCAATAAAATTTAAAAAAAATGTAAAGATTATGGCGTTTGACTTTGTTGCAGTTTTTTGGTCTCATCCTGTATATGGTGCAATTTAACTATTTTATGGAGCTATGATAAAGCTTATGTCTATACAGACGAGCCATCGATTCAATTGACGTATTGGAAGACAAGATTAAATTATATGGACTGTACTATTAATTCAAAAAAAGAATTCAAGCATTTTTTTGAAAATTTTCCAATAGATCTTTGCCGTTTTCGCACTTTTAAAATTCCTCGCTCCAAGTAACAAAAATGTCTAAGCCATGTTCACATTCCTATTAGCCATATCAAGGTATTACAACAACAGCAACAACATCGTATTGACAATGCCATAAAGTATTATAAAGTCATTTGAATTGCATTCTCCTGATCACCAAAAGATGATCACTTAAAAACGCCTTAGTCCGATGGACAGCTTGTCCATAGTCTGGGTGTGATCAGCCGCAATTAATAACTCGCCGAAGAGAAAAGACACAACCCAACCTACCTGTGTGCCTGCCATTAAGTGAATAAGCCAGTCAGTCACTCACGGGAACTCTCACTCACTTTAGAGTGTCATTATAAACTCTGAGGCCGGAAACAAACTAAAGATTCCTTTCATTTCGTTTTCTAATTAGCGACGAGGGAGGGAGAGAGGCACCAACAACAACAACGACAATTAAATGGGCAAGGCTGACGAAGTTCTTTCCACTTTCTACTCCGAATTATAACCACCGCGCCGTTGATTGGCCGTCAATGACATGAATGAACTTCAGATCAGTCGGGTGGTAATAGACAGGGATTTCGGAGATTTACATTCGATGATCGCACCTCTTTTTTTTTTTTCTCTCCAACGCACTTAGGTGGTCCGTTGGTCTGTCCGCCTGTCTTCTCAGTGTTGTTGAGTGGCCTTTAAGTGGCTGCCAGGCGAATGGTCACTTTTTTTATTGGTCTCGTCGGCCAGTTGACATGTTAATGACATTTGCAAAACCATACAACAGCAACAACAAAGTGCTTGTCTCAGCAGTTATTCAGGTCCAAATTGCCAGAATGTTATCGATCAGGTAGAATTGTAATAAATTCTCGTTTTGTTCACTGTTTCTTGTTGTTGTTGTTGTGGCTTCTTTTTATCTTAACATGAATGTTTTAATGTTGTTTCGCTGTTATAAAAATGATTTATTTAATGCAAAAAATATTTGACATTTTAAATGTTCGAAATAATTTCCATATGGAATTTATGAAGATGAGGCAGGCAGCCGGGTGGCTGGCTTGTTTTGTGCGACACAATAGGAAGAAGAAGGGGTTATGTATGAAACTTTGTATTGGGAGAGCTACATTTGAATTGGGAACAATGCAGATCTTCCATAAAATGTCTACTCTAATCTGATAAATGAACTTGGCGATCGACCTGGAGAAGGTGTTCTTTCCCAACAATAATTTGATAGCAATATGTGTCATTTTCAGCATTACTAGTAATGACATATACTCTCTAGTGTCATATAATCTCTGAATTAGCAATATCACCAAAACAATGACTATTATTTACCTTTGGATTAGCCCCATCCAAGATATAATGAAAACTACACTGCAACCAACTTCAGACTGCATTTTGGTGAGAATTATCCAGAAAAAAAGTTAATCGTGAAGCCCATTGTGTCTGGAGTATAATTTCGAAAGCAAGCGCTTCGCCGGGAATGGGCTTAAAATTCCGCAGAGCAACATTCGGGCAGCGTGTGATGGTTTCATTTGCCTTTTGAAGGCCATAATTCGAGCCAAAGATGACCAATTCGAACAAATCTAAACTTATTCTAAAATTTGATTCTATTTCCGACATTTTTTGCTTTCAATAACATTTTAAAAAACTGTTAAAATTATGGCGTTTGACTTTGTTGCAGTTTTTTTATCTCACCCTGTATGGGGACTATACGAAGTCGTGGACCTGCTTACGAAATATTTTGTCATAGTTTGTAGTACACATTAAGATCTTCTAATACGAAATTTGAAACGATTCCGGTGAACAATATTGCTGAAATAATCAAAATACCGAATATCGGGATGTATAGTTATATGGGGGCTATACGAAGACGTGGACCTGTATACAAAAAAAATTTGTCATAGGACGTAGTACACATTACGAACTTTGAATATGAAATTTGAAATAATTCCGGTAAATAATGTCGCTAAAATCATAAAAAAGCGAATATCGGGTGATACCGTTATATGGGGGCTATACGAAAACGTGGACGGACAGGGTCCATTTTTGAACTTACTGGCTACTGGTAAACTATGCATATATGCAAAATTTAAACCTTCTATCTCAATTCGTTCGGACATCGCTACATTGTCTTAGAATTTTAAGCTGATCCAGAGTACACAGGGTGAGAATAAAAAACCGCAACAAAGTCAAACGCCATAATTTTTACATTTTTTTTACATTTTATTGAATGAAAACAAAAAATAACATCAAATTTTAGAATGAGTTTAGATTTGTTCGAATTGGTTACCTTTAGCACGAATTATGGCCTTTAATCGGCCAACGAAGCCGTCACACGCTGCCCGAATGTTGCTTTGCGGTATTTTGGCCCATTCCCGTCGAAACGCTTGCATGAAGTGATCGACATTTTGGTATATTTTAGTGTCAACCTTGCTTTCCAAAATACTCCGGACACAATAGTTCAACGGATTGGTATCTGGAGATTTTGGTGGCCATTGTGCGCTGGGAATGATGCGAGGAACCTCATTTTGTAACCATTCTTGGTTGGCGCGTGCTGAGTGCGATGGTGCTAAGTCCTGTTGGAATGTCCATGGTTTGCGTGCCCAAGGCTTTAATACGCTCTCCGGAATATTTTCGCGATAATATTTGGCATTTTTTCTAATGCCACAGTCGATTAATTCGAGTGGAGAGCGAACATCGGCTGTTATGGCGGCCCACACCATCACCAACTGAAGGTGCACATTTTCAGCAGACCTCTTTGACAATTAAACACGATCATTTGTTTGTTTACAAATTGGGGGACAACGAATGTTTTCTCATTGGAGAAAACCAAATTCGGCAGTTCACCACTTTCGGCCTAGCGAAGCAACTCTTTAGCTCTTTTGGGTCTATTCTGTTGCGGTGTAAGTTCTTGCACGTTTTGGAATTTCAATGGTTTTACCCCGAGCTTTTTTTTAATATTTGCCGAATGGAATATTGCGATATGTTCAACTTACGAGCCATTTTTCGGCCACTGCGACACGAGTTTCGATCAAGTCGCCTCTTTACTTTTTGAGCCATTTCTGCTGATTTTGCTTTTAAATTTAGGTTAAAAAATCCGCAATTATAGCTCGGTCTGGGCTTGAAAACATTTTTTAAAAATCCAGATAGGGTTAGAAAAAAGATTCTTAGATTAATTATTTTTATCTAGTTTAAGTTTTGATTTTTTTCTGAAAATCTGCGACTACAGATCTGCAGTACTTTGAACAAATAAAATAACGTCAAGGTTTTGATGCCCTCACACATGGAAACGCTTGTTTTGATATTTTTCTGTTTTTTTAATTTGAAATTACTTTAATTATTCTATGCATTTGTTATTCTGGACCTTGAATATATAACTAGCACAATGTTCAATTATTTATTTTCTGAAATATGAATGCTTTAAATGCAACTGCCATTCACTTCTTGGGTTCCCATCATAAATTGTCACTCTTGGCAATACTCGGTTAATGCTGTAACAAAATGACGTCGTGTAAGATTTGAAAACATTTAGTCACTCTTATTTTGAAAAAAAAAAAAAAATGGAAAAATTATGATTTCATAAATATCGAAAAATTGAAAAAAAAAAAAAAAATACCGAACTATCGGCACGATCTCTCACGAGCCAGCAGGCCTCACCTTTATTCTAATTATTGACAAATCAAGCAAACAAATTATACGCTAATTAATACTTTTTTGCCTTTGAGCGTTATCAAATCTTGGCGATCTTCTCAAATCCCCCAAACGCGGTAAATCAATGCAAATAAAGCGAAAGAAATAATAACAAAATCGACAAAATGAAATATGACAGATATCAAATCGGCAATGGAACACCATTAATTAAAATGCACACTAAGTACAGACTCATAGTCGAAAAGCTCCATCCATACATCCATCGCCTGCGCGCCGCATAATCGTTTAGCGGGCAAGCCAGCGACTTCATCTGTCCCCGGCCCGGCGAGAATGACATGAATAACAAATCGCTGGCAGCATACCGATCACTAGAACTCAAACAATCTGCAAGATGGATGGACAGACGAACGGACAGACAGGCATTATGGAATGACAATATTGGCTACAGGCCCAAAACGACAGATAGACAGACACAGTGTCCCCAGCGAGCAAGAGATGAGAACACCAAACCAGCCACACTTTGAAGTAAAAAAATCAAAAAACAAAAAAAAAAACAAATCATTACACCAACATTAATTACGTTTACATTCCTCTATGTACACCTCTATTATTTGCTCACTGGTATCCACACTCTCACATACTCACTCTCTCGTCGTCGTGGTGCTAAAGACAGTGGCGAGGATGATGACTCATCTCATTTGGTTGGGAAATGCTGGTCTATGAATGTCGTCATTTCTGGCCAATCAGACGTTAGAATGTCTTTGGGCCATGGCAACGTCGCAACATTCTTGACGACGACGACGACGACGACGACGACATGCTGGCTAATGGAGAGAGCTTTCTATCTCCCCACCCGCCCCTTCTGAGCATTCGAATTGCCTGTAAACGCCACAAGTTGTTGGCCAAGGCAATAAATTGCAGTACTTGTTTGTGAAGTCGTCTCGATTATCTTTGGTTTGGTTGTTGATGTAGGACTGCGCGCGGCCAACAGGTGCTCCCATATGACGGTGGCACATTTAAGAGAGATTAGAATTTTTTGTTTCCTCACCTCAAGGTCTGGCATGTGGGTGAATTTAGTTTTTGATTCAATAATCTCATTTTTTTAAATATAATTTCATTCATGAATCACTAGAGAGATATAAAATAAAATAAATAGAAGCGGTGAGAATGATTTTGTACTAAATCACAAAAAAGTAAAAAATATGTAGTTGGAAATCATTTTCAAAACGAAAGGTTTTAGCCAGGCCGTGGATTAAAAAAAAATATTTCCAAGGTCTGGGGCCATAATGTTTGCGTACCCAAGGCTTTAATACACCCTCCAGAATATTTTCGCGATAATATTCGGCATTTATTCTGATGCCACGGTCGGTTAATACGAGCGGAATATGGCGACCCACACTATCACCATGGCCGGCGCCTGACTTCTGGTGGCCAACCGAAAGTGCACATTTTCAGCTGACCTCTTTGGCAAGTAAACACGATCAGTCTGTTTGTTTACAAACTGCTGGACAACGAATATTTTCTCATCGGAGAAAACCAAATTCGGCAGTTCACCACTATCGGTAAGGTGTAAGTTCTTGCACTTTTATCATTCGACCCTCGTGCACAATTTCATCTTAGCGTTGATTCGCTGCCAGTCAGTCAGTTATTTCACTACTCTTTTACAGGGTGAGATGACCAAACTGCAACTACCTTCAGACTGCTGTCTTTTCTAAGCCACTCGTACGACAGCTGTTCAAATTATTCCAGTGGCAGCTCCTTATATTGTTTACAAGCGTACAAAGGCATTTTGGTGAGAATTTTCCAAAAAAAAAAAGTTATTCGTGATGGAATTCAAGCGTGATAGTGTGATTTCTTTATATTTGGCTGGAAAACCACAAATGGCTATCGTTAGAACACTCCAGCATTTAAATGTGAATAAATCTTTTGTGTATCGTACCATCGCTCGCATCGCAGAATAAATGCCGAATATTATCGCGAAAATATTATGGAGGGTGTATTCAAGCCTTGGGCACGCAAACATTTTGGCCGCAGACCTTGGACATTTCAACAGGACTCAGCACCATCGCACTCAGCACACGCCACCCAAGAATGGTTACAAAATGAGGTTCCTCGCTTCATTTCCAGCGCACAATGGCCACCAAAATCTCCAGATACCAATCCGTTGAACTATTGTGTCTGGAGTATTTTGCAAAGCAAGGTTGGCACTAAAAAATACCAAAGTGACGATCACCTCAAGAAAGCGCTTCCCCGGGAATTGGCCAAAATACCGCAGAGCAACAGTCGGGCAGCGTGTGACGGTTTCAATGGCCGTTTGAAGGTCATAATTCGTGCCAAAGGTGACCAATTCGAACAAATCTAAATTTATCCTAAAATTTGATGATATTTCCGACATTTTTTGCTTTCATTCAATAAAATTTAAAAAAAATATGACGTTTGACTTCGAAGTATACATTTTAGACCCCACAAAGTATAAATATTCTTGATCAGCATAAAATTCTATGTCGATTTAGCTATGTCCGTCCATCGATCCGTCTGTCCGTCTGTGGAAATAACACTACCTTCCGAATGAAATGAAGAAGGTTGCAGGACTTTTGGTATTGAAAATGGGTCATATAATTCCACGCTTTGGTAAAGCCCCCCATATAATGGTACCTCTCGATATTCGGTATTTTAGCGATTTTAGCCACACTATTCACCGGAATTCTTTCAAATTTCGTATTGGAGGTTTGTAATGGATACTACAGCCTAAGGCAGAAAATTGTCTATGCAGGTCTACGTCTTCGTATAGCCCCCATATAACGGTACCTCCCGATATTCGGTATTTCGATGATTTTAGCGACATTATTCATCGGAATTATTTCAAATTTGGTAAGTTCTTAATGGATACTACACAGCCTATGACAGAAAATTGTCTGTGCAGGTCCTCATTTTGGTATCGCCACGGTACCTGACTATATTCGGTATTTTGATGATTTTAGCTGTATTAATCACCGATTTTTTTCGCATTTGAATACTGTAATAGCTTACGACAAAAGGTGCCTGTACAGATCCACGTCGTCGCATAGGCCCTAATATAACGGATACATTTGTTAGTTTTAAGATTTTAACAGAATTTTTAACGGATTATTTTCGAAAGTTGCCAAATTCGTTGCAAATGCTGGAGGGTATTCAAAGTTCGGCCCGGCCGAATTTACAGCTTTTTATACCCTACACCACAAGGTGGTCAGGGTATTATGTCTTTGTGCATTTGTGTGTAACAGGCAAAAGGAAACGAGATAGACCCATAGTTCCTTTTGATAATCTGCATAGAATCACATTCTGAGTCGATTTATGCATGTCCGTCCGTCCGTCCGTCTGTCCATGTATTTTTGTAAACAAAGTACATTTCGCAATTATTTCCCTATCCAGATGAAATTTTGCACAAATAATTTGTTTGGACCAAGGACGAACCCTATTGAAATTGGAGATAATCGGTCAAAATGTAGATATAGCCCCCATATATATCTTCGTCCGATTTGCCTTTTAATGTGCACCAAACGTGTAATATCAGCCCGAATAGTATGGAATTTTGCACATACAACCAAATTAGGCCTGAAAATAAGTATGCCAAATTTAATCGAAATCGATTCAGATATAGCTATAGCTCCCATATATATTGTTCATCCGATTTGTTATTTTTGTCCACTGCCGCCGTAATATGCACTATGCAACAACAATATTTGGGGAAATATATCAAATACAGCCCAGAAATGCATGTGCCAAATTTTATCGAGATCGGTTCAGATTTGGATATAGCTCCCATATATAACTTCGTCCGATTTACCTTTTATTGTGCACCAAACGTCTAATATTTGTCCAAATGGGATGGAATTTGGCACTAACGACCGAATTGAGTCAAGACATACTAGTCAAATTTGGTGAATATCGGTTCAGATATAGCTATAGCTCCTATATATACTGTTCATCCGATTTGTTATATTTGTTACCCACAGCCGTAATATACACTCCGTAACAACGATATTCAGGGAAATATATCAAATACAGCTCAGAAATATCTCTGCAAAATTTTATGGAGATTGGTTCCAATTTGGATATAGCTCCCATATATATCTTTATCCGATTTCAAATTAATTGTGCACCGAATTTAAGAGATACAAATGCTTCGGCATATTTAGTCCTTTGAACTTTAAATTATAATTATAATCATTGAATTCTCCCATAAAAACTTTTAATTGTTATGCGGAGCTCTACTAAATTCGCAAAGTGGTGTAGGGTATCATAAAGTCGGCCCCGCCCGACTTTAAGACTTTCTTTACTGGTTTACTTGTTAATTAGTATATAAGAATTCCTGGTGTTTTGGTAAGATTAATACTTTTGGTATATTCTAGGACCTAGAGTAGAATATGATGATACATAATTTTGTAGAATATTTTGACTGGATACGTTCCCATTTTAAGGAGTTTTTTTTTTACCATAATTTGAAAGAAGGACAAAAATACTCCTTTTTGTGACTCGCTTGAATGTTAAAATATTCATCATATTCTTATCTACAATATTGCCAAAGACACCATATACCTAAAATCAAACAGATTCTAAGAAATCTCAATCCAGAAATTACGAAAATGTGGAAGAGGGGGAGCTTGCCCCTCTAATTAGGTTACTTTACGATGTAAACTTTCAAAATGCCGATACATGTGTCTTCCATTTTTGCTCTTCTATTATAGTCTGCTGACTGACTGACTTTCCCTGAAATTATTGAAAAAAGTTGAATTTTGTCGAGCAATGAAATTTTTCAAAATATTTAAAATAGGATTCTTCAGATTTCATTCAAAGCATTTTCATTCAGTTCAATTCTAAAATGAAACAAAATGATCTAATTCTAAAAAACCCAAACACACAACAACAAAACAACGATTTTCAATTACAATGTCAATATTTACCTTTTGTTCTGAATATTTGATTTGAACACAGTAACAGACTATGGTAATCGGCACGAATGAACTTCATTCAGTGAAGACAGGGAAACAATAAAAAAAAAATTCAGAACGGAAATTCCTGATGTGGCGTGATATGATGAAGATAACAATAGCAATGAGAGACAGTGAATTTTACTTTTGCCGGACAGACAATGCGGAATTAAAAAAAAAAAAAAAAACAGAAAATTAAACATTTATACGAAGACTAGAAATTCGCCTCATCCACATGTTGGCAAATAATCGCAGAGACGTTTATAGAAAATGCAGGTGAGTGTGTGCTGTTATTGTTTCAGTTTTTGGTCATATCATTTTTTCTCTCGGACTTCATTCTTCATTAACAATTATTGTAACTGAGGCAATGCCTGTAAACAGAACCATGATGATTGAATACGACGAAGTAAATGAGGCAATATATAAAAATACAAAAAAAAAAAAAAAATAAATATACTATATCATACGACGCAATACGATTCGGTCGGATATACAGTGCAAAAATACCACATCAAAGAAGGAACTGCAAGACAATACACTCGAGCAAATATTAAAGTTGAATTATTAAAAATTCAAGATACTTTGTCAGCGAAAAGTGCACCTTAAAATTTTTGATTCGTTCCAACAGTTTGTTTAAGGCCTTTTTATACCCTCCACCATACTATGGAGGGTATATTAATTTTGTCATTCCGTTTGTAACTCCTCGAAATACTCATGTCAGACCCAACAAAGTATATATATTCTTGATCAGCGTAAAATTCTAAGACGATTTAGCCATGTCCGTCCGTCTGTCTGTCTGTTGTAATCACGCAATCTTTCGAACAAATTGAGATAGAAGGCTAAAATTTTGCACACATGTATATTTTGCCAGTAGGCAGATTAAGTTCGTAAATGGGCCATGTAGGTCTAAGTTATCATATAGCCCCCATATAACGGTACTCCCGATATTCGGTATTTTGATGATTTTAGGATCACAGGAATTGTTTCAAATTTGGCATTTGAAGTTCGTAATGGATACTACAGCCTAAGACAGAAAATAATCTGTGTAGGTCCACGTCTTCGTATAGCCCCTATATAACAGTACCCCCCGATATTCGGTATTTTGATGATTTTAACGACATTATTTAACGGAATCGTTCCAAATTTGGTATTTGAAGTTCGTAATAGATACTGCAGCATAAAACAGAAAATGGGCCATGTAGGTCCACGTCTTCGTATAGCCCCCATATACCGTACCCCCCGATATTCGGTATTTTGATGATTTTAGCGACATTATTTACCGGAATTGTTTCAAATTTCGCATGTGAAGTTCGTAAAGGATACTTCAACCCATGCCGGAAAATTGTCTGTGCAGGTCCACGTCTTCGTATAGCCCCCATATAACGCTACCCCCCCATATTCGGTATTTTGATGATTTTAGCTACATTATAAACAGATTTTTCTTCAAGTTTCGCATTAAAATATTGTAATAACTTATGACAAAAGTTGCCTATGCAGGTCCACGTCGTCGTATAGGCATTCGGTATTTTTAAGATTTTAACAGAATTTGTAACGGATTTTTTTTTTTTTGGAAATTGTCAAATTTGTACCAAATGGTGGAGGGTATTAAAAGTTCGGCCCGGCCGAACTTACTGCTTTTTTACTTGTTAGTACTTAAAATGCCGAATTCAATATTTAAAACAATCTACAACTTTCCATCCCCAACACCAACTGTGATCCAAAATTAGTACCATTTAGTACTTTTCGAACAATTATGGTATACATTCCCAAAACCACCTCCACATCTTAATTCCAGATGAACATAGGGTCCCCAATATCAAATTTCGGAATTTAAGTTCTATTCCTTCACCTAATACCATATTAGGTTCCAATTTAGTACTTTTCGTACCATTATGGTACACAAACCAAAACCACCTCCATATCTCAATTCCAGATAAAAATAGCGTCCTTAGTATCCGGTGTGAGGATTTCAACCATATCCCTTCATCCAGTAACCATTCCATTATTCTAGATCAACAGAGACCTCAATTTCAGATTTTAGGATTTAGTACCATTTAGTACAAACCACCGCTAAATTTTAATAACAATGCTAACAGCAATCTAAACATCAAATTTTCGAATTATATCTCTATCTCTTCACCCAATACCAAATATAGTACAATTTAGTATTTTTCGTACAATTATAATACACGTTTCGAAAACAACCTCCATACGTCAAGGCTACAAGTGAAAAGCGACCCTAATCCCAATTTTACGAATTCAATTTCACCCAATACAAAATTCTATCAAATATAGTTTCCAAGCCACTTCTTAATCACAAACCAATCGCCAATATGGACCGCAATAAAAAATTTCGAAATTTCACCTTCATCCGATCACCCTAAACCAAACTGATAAGAATTTAGTACCATTTAGAACAGTACCATTTAGAAATTATTTTAAAAAATCCAAAGATGTTTTGGCTTGAAAAGTTAATTTAAAAAAACAACCACGAATATACAGGGTGAGATGAAAAAATGCAAACAACTTCAGACTTCTATCATTTCTTAGCCACTCGTCCGACAGCTGTTAAAATTATTCCAGTGACAGCTCATTATATTGTTTACAAGCGTACAAAAGCATTTTGGTGAGAATTTTCCAGAAAAAAAAGTTATTCGTGATGGAATTCAAGCGTGATAGTGTGATTTCTTTATATTTGGCTGGAAAACCACAAGTGGCCATCGTTAGAGCACTCCAGCATTTAAATGTGAATAAATCTTTTGTGTTTCGTATCATCGCTCGTTACCGTGATACTTGTAGCGTAGCCCGACGTCAAGGAAGTGGACGGACGAAAACAGCAATATCAGCAGAAATGGTTCGAAAAATGGCTCGTGAGTTGCCCATATCGCAATATTCCATTCGGCAAATATTGAAAAATGAGTTTAGATTTCTTCGAATTGGTCATCTCTGGCAAAAATTATGGACTCCAACTCTGCGGTATTTTGGCCCATTCCCGGCGAAACGTTTGCTTGAGTTGATCGACACTTTGGTATTTTTTAGTGCCAACCTTGCTTTCCAAAATACTCTAGACACAATAGTCCAACGGATTGGTATCCGGAGATTTGGGTGGCCATTGTACGCTAGAAATGAAGCGAGGGACCTTATTTTGTAACCATTCTTGGGTGGCGCGTGCTGAGTGCGATGGTGCTGAGTCCTGTTGGAATGTCCAAGGTCTGCGGCTAAAATGTTTGCATGCCCAAGGCTTTAATACACCCTCCAGAATATTTTCGCGATAATATTCGGCATTTATTCTGATGCCACGGTCGATTAATACGAGTGGAGAGCGACCATCGGCTGTTATGGCGGCCCACACTTTCACCATGGCCGGCGCTTGAGTTCTGGTGGCCAACCGAAGGTGCACATTTTCAGCTGACCTCTTTGGCAAGTAAACCCGATCATTTTGTTGGTTTACAAACTGTTGGAAAACGAATGTTTTCTCATTAGAGAAAACCAAATTCGGCAGTTCACCACTTTCGGCCAAGCGAAGCAACTCTTTAGCTCTTTTGAGTCTATTATCTTTCTATTGCGGTGTAAGTTCTTGCACCTTTTGGAATTTCAATGGCTTTACGCCGAGCTCATTTTTCAATATTTGCCGAATGGAATATTGCGATATGTTCAGCTCACGAGCCATTTTTCGGCCACTACGACGCGGGTTTCAATCAAGTCGCTTCTTTATTTTTCGAACCATTTCTGCTGATGTTGCTGTTTCCTTCCGTCCATTTCCTTGACGTCGGGCTACCTTACCAGTATCACGGTAACGAGCGATGGTACGAGACACAAAAGATCTATTTAGATTTAAATGTTGGAGTTCTCTAACAATAGCCACTGGTGATTTTCCAGCCATATATAAAGAAATCACAATATCACGCTTGATTTAAATCTCGAATAACTTTTTTTCTGGAAAATTCTCACCAAAATGCTTTTGTACGCTTTTAAACAATATAAAGAGCTGTAACTGGAATAATTTTAAGAGCTGTCGGAGGAGTGGCTTTGAATTGACAACAGTCTGAAGTTGGTTGCAATTTAAACCCTCCACCATAGTATGGAGGGTACAGGGTTGCCCATATTCGACGGACCCATCTGGCAACTCCATAACTTTTGACAGAGATGTCACATCGCTTAATGACATACCGCGTTTGAAGCGTCAGTCCAAGCAGATTTTTATCATGAACCAATACACGACACGCGAGCGCTCTGAAATAGTTGAAATTTACATTCAACAGAAGAAGCTAATTGTGAAAAAAAGTGAGAAGTGCGCCTTCTAAGAACACCATTAAGCTTTTATACGAAAAATTTTCGACTAGTAAGGATCTTTCTAATCCGAGGAGGCCATATAAAAGTCGACCAAGGCGATCGGCCGAGAATATCGCTGCCGTACGAGCCAGTGTTGAGAGGTCCCCAAGAACATCCCAAAAACGCCGTTCTCAGCAGTTGGGCATGGCTCGGTCCACTTTACAACGGATTATTCGCATTGATTTGCATTTGTTCCCGTACAAAATTCAATTGACGCAAAGAATGTTGCCTGCGGACAAGCCTCGTCGATTGGAATGGGTCCATAGGGCCCGAAGGTCCGTCGAATATGGGCAACCCTGTATATTAAATTTGTCATTCCGTTTGTAACTCCTCGAAATATACGTTTTAGACCCCACAACGTATATATATTCTTGATCGGCATAAAATTATATTTCGATTTAGCAATGTCCGTCAGTCTATCCGTTTGTGGAAATCACTCCAGCTTCCGAACGAAATGATGTAAGTTGATAAAAATAAATAATGAAATGTGTATTATATCTGCATGACTTTTGGTATTGAAAATCGGCCACGTAGGTCCATGTCTTCGTATAGCCCCCATATAACGGTACCCCTTGATATTCCTTGCAGGTTTACGTCTTCGTATAGCCCCCATATAACGATAGCTCCCGATCTTCGGTATTTTGATGAGTTTAGCGAAATTATTTAACGGATATTTTTTTTCAAATTTGGTATTTGAAATTCGTAATGGATACTACAGCCTATGAGAGAAAATTGTCCGTGCATGTCCACGTTTTATAACTCCCATGGTACCTCCCTTTATTCCGTATTTTTATGATTTTAGCTACATTATAAACAGAATTTTTTTCAAGTTTCGCATTAGAATATTGTAATAACTTATGACAACAGTTGCCAATATTTCATTCAGTATTTTTAAGTTTTAACAGAATTTTTAAAGGATTTTATTTTTTTTGAAGATTACAAAATTTGTTCCAAATGGCGGAGGGTATTCAAAGTACGGCCCGGCTGAACTTACACCTTTTTTACTTGTATATTAGAGCTTGAAAATTTACCTTTTTAAAATATCCACAATTACGTTTGGGTTTGAAATTGTATTTTTAAGATTTCCACGGTTATATCCCGGCTTTTAATAATATTTTTAAAAAAACAACGATTATTTTTGCATTTTGAAAAAAAAATGCTCAGTAATATATAAAAATACGATGTTTGGGTTTTGAAGAAATTTTCTTTATATATCCACGGTCATATTACGGCTTAAAAAATTTTCTTAAAAAAAATCCTTGACTCTATTTGGGCTGGAATTCATATTCTAAGCCAGTAAAGAAAGTCTTAAAGTCGGGCGGGGCCAACTTTATGATACCCTACACCACTTGCTAATTTAGTAGAGCTCCACATAACAATTAAAAGTTTTTTATGGGAGAATTCAATCATACACGCTATGATTATAATTATAATTTAAAGTTCATAGGACTAAATATGCCGAAGCATTTGTATCTTTTAAATTCGGACATGTGTTGCCCATTTGGTGCACAAATAATTTAAAATCGGATAATAATATATATGGGAGCTATATCCAAATCGGAAGCGATCTAGATAAAATTTGGAAAAGATATTTCTGAGATGTATTTGATATATTTCTCTGAATATCGTTGTTACGGAGTGCATATTACGGTTGTGGGTAACAAATATAACAAATCGGATTAACAATATATATGAATGCTATATCTGAACCGATGTTCACCAAATTTGACACACTAGCTTCTAGACGCAATTCGGTCATAAATGCCAAATTCCATCCCATTTAGACAAATATTAGACGTTTGGTGCACAATAAAAGGTAACTCGGCGAAGTTATATATGGGAGCTATATCCAAATCTGAACCGATCTCGATAAAATTTGGCAAAGATATTTCTGAGCTGTATTTGATATATTTCTCCAAATATTGTTGTTGCAGAGTGCATATTACGGCTGCGAAGGACAAAAATAACAAATCGGATGAACAATATATATGGGAGCTATAGCTATATCTGAAATGATTTCGATCAAATTTGGCAGACTAATTTGGATCTATATGCAAAATTCCATACTATTCGGGCTGATATTACACGTTTGGTACACAATAAAAGGCAAATCGGACGAAGATATATATGGGAGCTATATCTTAATTTTGACCGATTATCTCCAATTTCAATAGGGTTCGTCCTTGAGCCAAGCAAATGATCTGTGCAAATTTTCATCTGGATCGGGCAATAAATGCGACCTGTACTTTGTTTACAAAAATACATGGACAGACGGACAGACGGACGGACGGACATGCATAAATCGAATCAGAATGTGATTCTATGCAGATCATCAAAAGAAACTATGGGTCTATCTCGTTTCCTTTTGCCTGTTACAAACAAATGTACAAAGACATAATACCCTGACCACCTTGTGGTGTAGGGTATAAAAACACTATTGGAATTACATTTTTTTTTGATAAAAATCGTGAATTTGTTTTAAAGAATTCGTTCAAGGACTGTTGCGGCTTTAAAATCACGCCTTTTGAGTGCACTGCCCTTAACATGTCTTCGCATTAATTGCATTAATTGTTACATGATACTAAAACTGATGAGATATCTTTTATTTTTTACATGGCACAATGCACAAAACAAACTCAAATAAATCTGATTTATTGCCACAGCACAAATAAAAATCTAAAGCACAGGTGTAGACAATAAGGCAGCACAATTTATCGCAGTTGGTTTTTTGTTCATTTTTTTTTATTAATGTCAAGACATTCTGTGAAAAAAACTCGTGATGGATGTCCATTAAGGAAATGCAAGTCCAGTCTAAATGAGGAGAGGAATAAACTTCTAAAGAATCAAAAATAAAAAAATAACAACGCCCGGATTGTAGCCGTAAAAATGGGGTTAATGATCTTTACGTTTGCAAATTAAATACGGGATTATGGATTTCGATTTGAATTTCAATCCAAAGGAGTAATGAAAATTAACCAAATTTTCCTAATTTTTCCTAATTGAATTATTAATCTATTGCTGTCTCCTCCCCATCACTTGACCCTTTCCTACCCCCTTTGACTTCAGGCATCTTAATGACAATTTTTTTTTATTTTTTTTTAATTTTTTTTAATGACGTCAGTCTTCTCTTCTTTAAAATTTCAATTAATTGCATTTACATAATATCTTCATATGCTATTTTTATTATAAATTATTGCTCATTTGATAACAAGTATTTGACGTCATTGTTTTCACTTCACCACTTGACGTCACTTGTTGATCAGGGGGCATAACAGCTATTACATCTGAATGGTGGCATGAGTAAGACTCTTGAGATAATAACTGCTATTGTTTACTAGAAAAGATAGAACAAAACAAAAACGAAACGAAACGAAAAAAAAAGAAATAACAACAAAAGAAGCTATCTAAGAAGTGACACAGTTTTTCACGAACAATGAATGGATAATGGAGACGGGCTATGACTTTAGATGGGATTTAGTTGAGTAATCTTAGAACAAGGGGTTGCTTTCAATAAGAATTAAAAAAATTAACCCCAACGATTGTCATTAAAATAAAACCAGTAAAGATAGTCTTAAAGTCGGGTGGGGCCGACTTTATGATACCCTACACCACGTTGCTAATTTAGTAGAGCTCCGTATATCTACTAAACGTTTTTATGGGAGAATTCAATCATACACGCTATCATTATAAGTATAATTTAAAGTTCAAAGGACCAAATATGCCGAAGCATTTGTACCTTTTAAATTCGGACTTGTATTGCCCATTTGGTGCACAATTAATTTGAAATCGGATAAATATATATGGGAGCTATATCCAAATCGGAACCGATCTCGATAAAATTTGGCAAAGATATTTCTGAGCTGTATTTGATATATTTACCTGAATATCGATGTCACGGAGTGCATATTACGGCTGTGGGTAACAACTGCAACAAATCGGATGAACAGTATATATAGGAGCCATAGCTATATCTGAACCGATTTTCAAATTTGATATACTAGCTTCTAGACCCAATTCGGTCGTAAGTGCCAAATTTCATTCCATTTGGGCAAATATTAGACTTTTGGTGTACAATAAAAGGTAAATTGGACGAAGTTATATATGGGAGCTATATCCAAATCTGAACCGATCTCTATAAAATTTGGCAAAGGTACTTCTGAGCTGCATTTGATATATTTCCCCAAATATTGTTGTTACAGGGTGCATATTACGTCTGCGGAGGACTAAAATAACAAATCGGATGAACAATATATATGGGAGCTATAGCTATATCTGAACCGATTTCGATCAAATTTGGAATACTTATTTTCAGGTCCAATCTGATCGTACTTGCAAAATTCCATACTATTCGGACTGATATTACACGTTTTGTGCACAATAAAAGGCAAATCGGACGAAGATATATATGAGACTATATCTAAATTTTGACCGATTATCTCCAATAGGGTTCGTCCTTGGGCCTTGACTTGTGCAAAATTTCATGTGGATAGGGCAATAAATGCGAACTGTACTGTACTCATTATTTCTACTAACACAAGATTTTCTGTGAAGATGGGATACATCGGTTGAATATCCATGAAGCTCATAAATCGCGAAATTAACATCCGATTCCATTCAGACTTGGTACATTTCAATATTTCTATTTCTTCTGATACCGCTCCCACATAGGTTTCAAGATTATGAACTCTCAATGAAAGCGAAATAAGCATCCAACTCTCTTCAAATTTCACACACACAAACATTTTTGCTAACACATGATCTGCTGTGAAAATGTTATATATCTGCGAACCTCTTCTGGTATCTCATCCACAAAGGGTCACAATTTTTCAATACTTTTATCTGTCATAATTTGCAAAACAAGTCAGCGATTCTTTACAATTGGCAACATCTAAATATTTTTACACCCTACACCACAAGGTGGTCAGGGAATTATGTCTTTGTGCATTTGTTTGTAACAGGCAAAAGGAAACGAGATAGACCCATAGTTCCTTTTGATGATCTGCATAGAATCACATTCTGAGTCGATTTATGCATGTCCGCCCGTCCGTCCGTCTGTCCATGTATTTTTGTAAACAAAATACAGCTCGCATTTATTGTCCTATCCAGATGAAATTTTGCACAAATCATTTGTTTGGCCCAAGGACGAACCCTATTGAAATTGGAGATAATCGGTCAAAATTTAGATATAGCTCCCATATATATCTTCGTCCGATTTGCCTTTTATTGTGCACCAAACGTGTAATATCAGCCCGAATAGTATGGAATTTTGCACATACAACCAGATTAGGCCTGAAAATAAGTATGCCAAATTTTATCGAAATCGGTTCAGATATAGCTATAGCTCCCATATATATATTGTTCATCCGATTTGTTATTTTTGTCCTCCGCAGCCGTAATATGCACCCTGTAACAACAATATTTGGGGAAATATATCAAATACAGCTCAGAAATACATTTGCTAAATTTTAACGAGATCGGTTCAGATTTGGATATAACTCCCATATATAACTTCGTCCGATTTAGCTTTTATTGTGCACCAAACGTCTAATATTTTTCCAAATGAGATGGAATTTGGCACTTACGACCGAATTGAGTCTAGAACCTAGTACGTCAAATTTGGTGAAGATCGGTTCAGATATAGCAATAGCTCCCATATATACTGTTCATCCGATTTGTTGTATTTGTTACCCACAGCCGTAATATGCACTCCGTAACAACGATATTCAGGGAAATATATCAAAAATAGCTCAGAAATATATTTGCCAAATTTTATCGAGATCGGTTCCGATTCGGATATAGCTCCCATATATATATTTATCCGATTTCAAATTAATTGTGCACCAAATGGGCAATACAAGTCCGAATTTAAAAAAATACAAATGCTTCGGCATTAGTCCTTTGAACTTTAAATAATAATCATAGCGTGGTGTAGGGTATCATAAAGTCGGCGCCGCCCGAATTTAAGACTTTCTTTACTGGTTCTTAACCAGAAACCTGAGATAAATATGGAATTTATGATTTCGCATATAGTTGGATATAAATGTTCGATTTTCCTCTAATTTTACCCATATCTATATTTTTATCTCAATTAGATAAAGTGAGAAAATAGAATACTTCGGTCCACTATATCTGGCACCTTACGTACTTTTTAAAGTGAAGAAAGTAGTCGATATAGTCCAAACATGGCACTTCGTAAAATTTATATCATATTTTTTGGACAATATTGGTATATTCCTTTAGAACCTACACCATAGAGGGTCAACAGTTTGAATTATTATAACACAGGTCAAAATATATTTAAATAATCAAACATTGGTTGAGGCTATACATCTGTCGGCAAAACCGACTGATACTTTTTAACTTGTTTTATAATTTTTGAGGTCAAATATCATTGTGGGTTTTCTTAAAAAAAATATTGTTTCAATCTCAAAAACAATCGTTAATTTTTTTAAAATATTTCTTTTTTTCAAAAACGTTCGCACCAAACCCCTTAATTCATTAGGCAGCCCCCACATTGTTTGAAGCATGTTATTGACTCGGCTGGTGCAGTCTTCTGCTCGTATACGAGTTTAATAATTTTTTTATTTTAATTTTTTTGCTTTGTTTTCATTTCGATCTTCTCTCTGTAATCGGGCTGATGTTGAGTAGTGACTCATTGAAATAATATTCGGTTGATGGTGATGATGATGATAGTTTTGCGTTTTTACCCCAGTTTTATTTACTTTGTATTTGTGGTTGTCTAATTTTACTTCTCACCCCCTTCATCACCTCACCATAAGAAGGTGAAGAAGAAATTATATATAAGGTTGATATGGATATTTATGGATTTGCCATAATTAATTTACGTATATCAATGCACGTCCCCGAAGTGTGGTTCTGATAAAAACGTGACCTTTACAGTGAAACTGATTTTTTGTTAATTTTACTTCATTTCAGTTGTTGTTGTAGCACATTTCGTAGAAACCCCTTTTTTCCCGCTTTGTCGCACAACTGCTGTTGTTGTTGTTATTATTTACGCTTCATTGATCTTTGGCGTGTGTGTTCCAGAGTGCAGTATGGACGAGACAAACGAACCAAGCAACGAACGTATTTCAATTTTCATTGAATTGAAAATTATACATTTTTCGTTGTTTTGTTTCTTTCAATTAACTTCGTCAATTCCGGATTCGGACAAACGGAAATGCCTTTGAGTGGTGGGCAGACGGAATGGGGGCCAGAGAGTGGCGTTTTGGGTTTTTGCTGTTTTATCGCAAACTTAAAGTAGAACACTCGTGTGCAAAGTAATTAACATTCGTTGCGATCACGGTTAAGGTTCTGCAAGCGTTGCATTGACCTTGAAGAGCATTAGTCAGGGTTAATAGAAGGACTAATTAATTGTTTAGGAATTGCTTTGCAGTAATTGGTTTGCATTAATGCGATAATTTCCTAATAACACTAAGCAACAAGAATTCTAAACGGAATTATTGACAGGATTTCGAGGAATGAAAAGACTCTTTGGTTTTTCAAAAGAAGACCGTCTGATGTTCTATAAGAAAAGCTACGCGATTTCTATAAAAGGACCTTCTGTTCTTTTATAAGAAGATCTTCTACGACAACACCTCCCCCAGTCTTCTATGCGAACAGGCCCGACTTATCTGAGAACACCTGGACTCTTATGAGGAGACCTCCCCCGTCTTCTCTACGAAGACCTCCCCCGTCTTCCATACCCAACCATTCTCGTCTTCTAAACGAACTACTTCTCGTCTTCTAAACGGAATCCTTCTCGTCTTCTATACGAAAACTCTCTCTCTCGTCTCCGATACGAAGACTTTCTCGTCTCCGATACGAAGACTTTCTCGTCTCCGATACGAAGACTTTCTCGTCTCCGATACGAAGACTTTCTCGTCTCCGATACCAAGACCTTCTCGTCTCCGATACCAAGACCTTCCCGTCTCCGATACGAAGACCTGCTCGTCTTCTACACGAAAAGCTGCTCGTCTTCTACACGAAGGCCTGCTCATCTTCAACACTAAGGCCTGCTCGTCTTCTGTACGAAGACCTTCTCGTCTTCTATAAGAAGAACCTTCAGCTCTTCCATGGAGAAGATCTTCAGCTCTTCCATGAAGAAGACCTCCTGATCTACTATGGAGAAGACCTTTCCAGCTCTTTTACGGAGAAGACCTTTCCAGCTCTTTTATGGAGAAGTCCTCTCCAGCTCTTCTATGGAGAAGTCCTCTCCAGCTCTTCTATGGAGAAGATCTTCAGCTCTTCTATGGAGAAGATCTTCAGCTCTTCTATGGAGAAGATCTTCAGCTCTTCTATGGAGAAGATCTTCAGCTCTTCTATGGAGAAGATCTTCAGCTCTTCTATGGAGAAGACCGTCAGCTCTTCTATGGAGAAGACCTCTTCAGCTCTTCTATGGAGAAGACCTCTTCAGCTCTTCTATGGAGAAGACCTCTTCAGCTCTTCTATGGAGAAGACCTCTTCAGCTCTTCTATGGAGAAGACCTCTTCAGCTCTTCTATGGAGAAGACCTCTTCAGCTCTTCTATGGAGAAGACCTCTTCAGCTCTTCTATGGAGAAGACCTCTTCAGCTCTTCTATGGAGAAGACCTCTTCAGCTCTTCTATGGAGAAGACCTCTTCAGCTCTTCTATGGAGAAGACCTCTTCAGCTCTTCTATGGAGAAGACCTCTTCAGCTCTTCTATGGAGAAGACCTCTTCAGCTCTTCTATGGAGAAGACCTCTTCAGCTCTTCTATGGAGAAGACCTCTTCAGCTCTTCTATGGAGAAGACCTCTTCAGCTCTTCTATGGAGAAGACCTCTTCAGCTCTTCTATGGAGAAGACCTCTTCAGCTCTTCTATGGAGAAGACCTCTTCAGCTCTTCTATGGAGAAGACCGTCAGCTCTTCTATGGAGAAGACCGTCAGCTCTTCTATGGAGAAGACCGTCAGCTCTTCTATGGAGAAGACCGTCAGCTCTTCTATGGAGAAGACCGTCAGCTCTTCTATGAAGAAGACCGTCAGCTCTTCTATGGAGAAGACCGTCAGCTCTTCTATGGAGAAGACCGTCAGCTCTTCTATGGAGAAGACCGTCAGCTCTTCTATGAAGAAGACCGTCAGCTCTTCTATGGAGAAGACCGTCAGCTCTTCTATGGAGAAGACCGTCAGCTCTTCTATGGAGAAGACCGTCAGCTTTTCTATGGAGAAGGCCGTCAGCTCTTCTATGGAGAAGGCCGCCAGCTCTTCTATGGAGAATGCCTTTCCAGCTCTTCTATGGAGAATACCTTTCCAGCTCTTCTATGGAGAATACCTTTCCAGCTCTTCTATGGAGAATACCTTCAGCTCTTCTATGGAGAAGATCTTGAGCTCTTCTATGGAGAAGATCTTGAGCTCTTCTATGGAGAAGATCTTCAGCTCTTAAATGGAGAAGATCTTCAGCTCTTCTATGGAGAAGATCTTCAGCTCTTCTATGGAGAAGATCTTCAGCTCTTCTATGGAGAAGATCTTCAGCTCTTCTATGGAGAAGATCTTCAGCTCTTCTATGGAGAAGATCTTCAGCTCTTCTATGGCGAATACCTTCAGCTCTTCTATGGAGAAGACCTTTCCAGCTCTTCTATGGAGAAGACCTTTCGAGCTCTTCTATGGAGAAGACCTTTCCAGCTCTTCTATGGAGAAGCCCTTTCCAGCTCTTCTATGGAGAAGACCTTCAGCTCTTCTATGGAGAAGATCTTCAGCTCTTCTATGGAGAAGATCTTCAGCTCTTCTATGGAGAAGATCTTCAGCTCTTCTATGGAGAAGATCTTCAGCTCTTCTATGGAGAAGATCTTCAGCTTTTCTATGGAGAAGATCTTCAGCTCTTCTATGGAGAAGATCTTCAGCTCTTCTATGGAGAAGATCTTCAGCTCTTCTATGGAGAAGATCTTCAGCTCTTCTATGGATAAGATCTTCAGCTCTTCTATGGAGAAGATCTTCAGTTCTTCTATGAAGAAGAACTCTTGCTGTTCTATGAAGAAGAACTCTTGCTGTTCTATGAAGAAGACCTCTTGCTCTTCTATGGAAAACTCCTGCTGGTCTTCTATGAAGAAGACCTCTTACTCTTCTATGCTGAAGATCTTCTGGTGATCTTCTATGAAGAAGACCTCTTGCTCTTCTATGCTGAAGATCTTCTGGTCTTCTATGGAGAACACTTCCTGCTATTGACTAAGAGGGACCGCTCTTCTATGAAGAAGATCTTTTGATCTTCTATGAAAAAGACCTTCTGTTCTTCTTTTATGGAATATATCTTCTAGTCTTCTATAAAAGTCCTTCAATATTATTAAGGATACCTTCAATGGTCTTTTGAGAGATTCGTCATATGTTTGTAGCAGATATTTTGTCAGGTTTCTCCTAAGCCCCTCACGACAAAAAAGACGCTTGAATAGAAAGCAAAAAACGTAAAAACCAGCTTCGTTCACCAAAAAAAAAAAAAAAAAAAAAAAAAAAAAAAACTTTGCAAATAACTTCATTTACCCTTTGCGCCTGACACTTGATACGAATTTACATAATTTAATTAATGTTTTTTATTCTTTGCATACGTATGCATATATGAATGTGTGAGTGTACACAACTCCACCACCTACAAAAGCCCAAACTTGTAATCTTTATGCAAATTGTCTTTGTAAGCCATGTTATAAGGCCTGCCGCCAGCTTGTTAAATATTTCCAATTACAAGTTCTAATGTCACTTTGGTTGCACCCTTCACCTTCGTGATCAGTGCTAATTTACGCAAATAAATTCCAAATTTAATCTCTATCGCCAAAAAAAATAAAAAAAATAACCCAGCGTCAAATGTTAAATTCATAAGAAGCAAATGGCAAAAAAGGCAAAAATTGCAATACAAATTATGTATCGTGCATTTGTATCTCTCTCTGTTCGGGTTTCAACATTGTAAGCTTTGGCGTTTTTTTTTTTTCTGGAGGGGGTGGGTGATAAAAACCGCATGACATGCTCAGCAAAATGTGTTTGTTTCAATGGAGGCAAGTGGCCCGCGATGCCTGGTGTTTGCCACTCCTTGAAATATGCAACAACAATAACAACAACTACATCAAAACCAACAACGCCAAATGAAAACATAAACTTTAAAACATTTAAAATTCGAAATAAAATATAATCAATATTACACACATGCATATATATATACGGCAAATAAATAAGATGACCATGGAGTTTGCTGTTTTTCGAAATCATTTCAAAGCGGCGACAGCGATGAACATCCAGCATCAGATAACCCTCAAAATAAATAAATAAATAAATCCTCATTATTAGCGAGATGCAATAAATACAGCAATATACTTGGCTTGAGGCTCAGTGAGATAATGGAGTAGTATTTTGGTCTCAAATATGAAGGGGTGGGGGTGTGAGGTCTTCTAAATATCACAATTGGAATCAATACAAATTACACGAATAAGAGAATATTGAACAGAAATATGTGAGAAAAGGGTATTGGAATTCAAAAGTTAACAAACAACCCCTATACCTTTCAATAATTAAAAAAAACAAGTAAGCAAAGGCTATAGTCGTGCGGGGCCGACCATGTGATACCCTACAACACTACAATATATTAGGAGCCCCCTTATGTCCAAATCCATTTTGGAAAATTTCGCTTTTGAAATTAAGTCACGAAACACTGCCCAGATATTACCCTTAGCATTTTGACCAGGAATATTTGCCCAAAATTTATGCACTTCATTGCGCTGTTAGTTGTTGTGATCCATTTTACAGCTAAATATAATCCTATGGTAATCCAAAATGCTAGACTTCTTCCCTGTCCTTAACTCTCTTCTCAGGCACGTTTATTGGGTTCAATTGTTTGATCATTTGAACCCCTAAATATTTTGCGATCATTTTCAAAAGTAAGAGTCCCATATGTATCTTGTCTACGATATTTGGCTATATTCATCAACGAAATCGGCATAAAAAAGCCAGTTCACCTTTTGTGTACTTCGGATATCGCCTGTAAGTAATGTTGGTATTTTTTCACACAAAAATAGTGGTCCATTCTACCTGCTGTCCTAAACTCCAACATCATGCGAGATTTCGTGTCCTTTGGTTTCTATTTGTGACCTTTATAACGGCTGCAAAATCAGGAACATTTTTAGTTGTTGGTCCATTTCAACCCCTAAATATATTGCCAGCATCTTTGAAAACAATAGGCCTAGCCCTTCTGAGCCTTACCCTACCCTTGTGAAATTTTTCGTGAGGATCGGCCGATAATTGCAATCTGTATATAATAACCCCAACCTGTGTTGTAAAATGCAAAAATATTACAAAATATACACTTCAATATTATGAGTCAAATTTAAAAAAGTCGCATGCGATAAAAAATATGAAAAAATAAGAAAATATCACAAAATACTACAAAATCTATGTAAACATCAATATTGGCATCTTTTTTGCGATTTTTTTAGATTTTATACTTTTATGTCAAGAGGGCATTCTGAATTGACAAAATTTGTCAAAATCGCTTCAGCCATTCTGGAGATATAAGCATTGTACCTAACATCCCCTTCCTTTGTATATATACATTGTATATATTTCGCTATATATCCGATATTTTTACTATCGGCATCTACGTAACGGTCAGAATTGACCTGTTCGTCTATTTGTGATTTCGCCGACATTAAAAATATTCGCGGTTTAATGGAAAATTTGACTTTTATTTATCACAAATGCTATGGCCTATTTCAACCACTAAATATTACCCGATGACCATCAAAATTGGAAGGCTTCTGCCCAGCCCGAAGCTTTAGCCCCATGCTAATTTCCGCGTCGATTGGTCCATAATTGCGACCTGTAGAGCAACTGCAAAACCAGGATTTTTTTCAGTTTTTGATCCATTTCGACTCCTAAATATTGTGCGATCATCTCCAAAAGAAATATGGTTCTATTGTGACCATAACCCCACCTACGTTTTAAATTTCGTGAAGATCGAGCCATAATTGCGACCTGTAGAGTGATTACAAATTAATATGGACAGACGGACGGACGAACATACATAGCTAGATCGACTCAGCTCGGCGAGATAGGAAGATCCATATATATATATATATACTTTCCTATGTGGGAAACCAATATTTCTCCGATGAGAAAACATTCGCTGTCCAGCAGTTTGTAAACAAATGATCGTGTTTACTTGCCAAAGAGGTCAGCTGAAAATATGCACCTTCGGTTGGCCACCAGAACTCAAGCGCCGGCCATGGTGATGGTGTGGGCCGCCATATCAGCCGATGTTCACTCTCCTCACTACAAAATGAGGTTCCTCGCTTCATTTCCAGCGCACAATGGCCACCAAAATCTCCGGATACCAATCCGTTGGACCATTGTTTCTGGAGTATTTAGGAAAGCAAGGTTTGCCCATAAAAATAACAGAGTGTGGATAACCTCAAGCAAGCGCTTCGCCCGGAATTTGCCAGAATTCCGTAGAGCAACATTCGGGAAGCGTGTGACGGTTTCATTGGCCATTTGAAGGCCATAATTCGTGCCAAAGGTAACCAATTCGAATAAATCTAAACATATTCTGAAATTTGATGATGTTTCCGACATTTGTTTTGCTTTCATTTAAAATCAAATTAAAAAAAAAACTGTAAGTTCGGCCAGGCCGATCTTTGAACGATTTTGGCAATTTTCAAAAAAATAAAATCTGTTAAAAATTCTGTTAAAATTTTTTAAAAATAATATATTAGGTTCTGTACGACGACGTGGACCTGCATAGGCAACTTTTGTCATAAACCATAAAAATATTCAAAAAACTTGAATATTCGAAACTCGGTGAATTATGTAGCTAAAATCATCAAAAATCCGAATATAGGGAGGTACCGTTATATTGGGGCTATACGAAGACGTATGCACAGACAATTTTCTGTCATAGGCTGTAGTACCCATAAGAATGTCAAATACCAACTTTGAAACATTTCAGGTGAATAATGTCGCTAAAATCATCAAAATACCGAAAATAGGGAGGTACCATTATATGGGGGCTATACCAAAAACGTCACCCATTTTCAATACCAAAAGTCCTGCAGACATAATACACATTTGAGTAAAATTTTATCAACATACTTCATTTCGTTCGGAACCTAGGGTGATTTCCATAGACGGACAGATGGATAGACGGACGCACATCGCTAAATCGACATAGAATTTTAAGCTGATCAGAAATATATATACTTTGTGAGGTCTAAAATGTATTTTTCGAGGTGTTAAAAACGGAATGACAAACTTATTGTACCCTCTATACTATGGTGGAGGGTATAAAAATCTAAAAATTATGGCGTTTGACTTTGTTGTAGGTTTTCTACCTATATTGTCTATATCGGGTAGCCTCGGTCTTGAACCCGGACATTCGGGTCAAAAGAAAAAATAGTTTCCCGGAGTCAGGGTAAAAATACCTACCTCTTCAAATTTCGAAAAAATCGCAGAGTTTTTACTAAACTAGAGTTTTTCACAAAAACAAATAACAGAAACGAAATAGTATATCCATGTTTCCGAGCCGAATAGCCCATAGTTCTAGGTTTTTTACGGAGAAAATGACACTTCCAACACTCTAAATTCTAAATTTTCTTAGGCAATTGTATTTGACTCAATTTTCAGTTAATTTCTATTTAAAATTTTTAAATTTCTTTTTGAAATAACCAATATTAGTCAATCGCTTGCGAAAAATTTTCTGCGTGAATTTCGTGAGAGATTTTTTTTTGGATTTCCTTTTTTTTTTGGTGGCTATAGCGAAAATCCATTATATTTTCAAGAGCAGGTGTCCCCTACCCTTCCTTATTTAAATATAAAAGTATATTTGCATGTATACTTGATGGCAACAGATAAAATACACAAAGGAATTGTGCCAAAATTGGCGGTCTCTTTGATCTTCCCTCGCCAACCTGTCAAAATCTTGAGCAATATGTTGATTATTGTTGTCATATCTTATTTAGCCATTTACTTAGTGACGACCCGTTTACAATTTCTTTTTTATGAATTATGCCAGCCGAAGCAACGGCTAATGAGCTATTTTTCATTTGCTTGCAAACCATACAATTGGAACGGGAAGAGAGGAGAGGAGATAATCGCCTGAGGCGGAAAGTCTTTGAAATACAATGTGTGAAATATTCTTGTAGATTATGAAAACAATTTAATCTTATCTGTGGATATACGCATATACTTATGTATCTGTGTGTATTTGACTATGTGCAAAATATACCACAAAACATGATGAGCATTATCTCCATAGTACTTAAAAAAATACTCATACGTCACAAAGTCTGTCGATTTTGAAACCAATGCGATTTTTGAAATATTCATTTTTTAAGGACCAACAGGCCTATAATCGCGGATTTTTTCAGAATTTTTATTCTAGGACCACCTGGCCTATAACTTTGGACTTTTTTTAAGAAATTTTTTCAAGGAACACCAGGCTTACAATCGTGGATTTATAAAGAGTTTTATTCAATGCCTAAAATGGTGGATTTTTTCAAAATTTTTATTCGAAAACGATCAGACCTATATTCGAGGACCACCAGACCTATATTCGTGAATTTTTTAAAGAATTTTATTCGAGGACCACCAGGCCTATAATCTACGATTTTTCAAAGAATTTTATTCAAGGACCAACAGACCTTTAGTCGTGGATTTTGCAAAAAATGTTATTCAAGGACCACCATTTTTAAATAATTTTATTCAAGGACCACCATGTCCACAATCCTCGATTTTTTAAGGAATTTTTGGTCAGGACCACCAGGACTACAATCGGTTATTTTTTAAAGCATTTTACTCAAGGATCAACAAAGGCCTATGGACTTTGAAAAGAATTTTTATTCAAGGACCACCAGAACTACAATCCTTGATTTTTTTAAAGAATTTTATTCAAGGATCACCAGGCTTATTTATGGTGGATTTATAAGTTTTTATTCAAGGAGAAAGAGGCCTATAATTGTGGACTTTTTCAGAATTTTAATCAAGGAACAGCAGGCCTTTAATCGTGGATTTTGTAAATAATTTTATTCAAGGACTAACTGTTCTTTAATCGTCACAAAGTCTCTCGATTTTCAAAACCAATGGGATTTTTTAAATATTTCTTTTCTAAGGACCAACAGGCCTATAATCGTGGATTATTTCAGAATTTTTATTCGAGAACCATCTGGCCTATAGTCTTGGATTTTTTAAGAAATTTATTCAAGGAAAAACAGGCGTACAATCGCGGAATTTTTAAAAAAAAAATTATCCAAGGACTACCAGGCTTATCGTGGATTTATAAAGAGTTTTATTCAATGAAAAACAGGTCTATAACGGTGGACTTTTTCAAGATTTTTATTCGAAAACGATCAGACCTATATTCGTGGATTTTTTAAAGAATTTTATTGGAGGACCACCCGGCCTATAATCGATGATTTTTCAAAGAATTTTATTCAAGGATCAAAAAATGTTATTCAAGGACCACCATTTTTAAGTAATTTTATTCAAGGACCACCATGTCCACAATCCTGAATTTTTTAAGGAATTTTTGGTCAGGACCACCAGGACTACAATCGGTGATTTTTTTAAAGCATTTTACTCAAGGATCAACAAAGGCCTATGTACTTTGAAAATAATTTTTATTCAAGGACCACCAGAACTACAAGCCTTGATTCTTTAAAGAATTTTATTCAAGGATCACCAGGCTTATTTATGGTGGATTTATAAGTTTTTATTCAAGGAGAAAGAGGCCTATAATTGTAGACTTTGTCAGAATTTTAATCAAGGAACTGCAGGCCTTTAATCGTGGATTTTGTAAAGAATTTTATTCAAGGACTAACTGTTCTTTAATCGTCACAAAGTCTCTCGATTTTGAAACCAATGGGATTATTTAAATATTTCTTTTCTAAGGACCAACAGGCCTATAATCGTGGATTATTTCAGAATTTTTATTCGAGAACCATCTGGCCTATAATCTTGGTTTTTTTTAAGAAATTTATTCAAGGAAAACCAGGCGTACAATCGCGGAATTTTTAAAAAAAAAATTATCCAAGGACCACCAGGCTTATCGTGGATTTATAAAGAGTTTTATTCAATGAAAAACAGGCCTATAACGGTGGACATTTCCAAGATTTTTATTTGAAAACGATCAGACCTATATTCGTGGATTTTTTAAAGAATTTTATTCGAGGACCTCCAGGCCTATAATCGACGATTTCTCAAAAAATTTTATTTAAGGATCAGAAGGCCTTTATTCGTGGATTTTGCAAAAAATGTTATTCAAGGACCACCATTTTTAAATAATTGCAGGCCTTTAATCGTCTATTTTGTAAAGAATTTTATTCAAGGACAACTGTTCTTTAATAGTAAATTTGGAAAAAATTTTATTCAAGGACCAACAGACCTTTAATCGTAGATTTTGTAGAGAAGGACCACCAGCACTACAATCGTTGATTTTTAAAAAGAATATTATTGGACCAACAGACCTTTAATCGTGGATTTTGTAACGAAGAAATATCGTCCTTGAATGAAAATCAAGAAATAGTCCACGATGTTCCTTCTTTACCATCGTGGATTTAAAAAAAGAATCCTTGTTCAAGGACCAAAAAGCCTTTAATCCTTGATTTTTTAAGGAATTTTATTACGGGACCACCAGGAATTACAATCGTTGTTTTTTAAGGAATTTTACTACGGGACCACCAGGATTGCAGTTGTTGATTTCTTAAATAATTTTGTAAAGGACCAACAGGCCTATACATACAGACATGAAAAAACTGCAACCAACTTCAGACTGCTGTCATTTCTAAGCCACTCGTCCGACAGCTGTTAAAATTGTTCCAGTGACATCTCATTATATTGTTTACAAGCGTACAAAAGCATTTTGGTGAGAATTTTCCAGAAAAAAATCATTTGTGATGGAATTCAAGCGTGATAATGTGATTTCTTTATATTTCGCTGGAAAACCACAAGTGGCCATCGTTAGAGCACTCCAGCATTTAAAAGAGAATAAATTGTTGTGTCTCTTAACATCGTTCGTTGCCGTGATACTGGTAGCGTAGCCCGACGTCAAGGAAGTGGACGGAAGAAAACAGAAACGTCAGCAGAAATGGTTCGAAAAGTAAAGAAGCAACTTGATCGAAACCCGCGTCGCAGTGGCTGAAAAATGACTCGTGGGCTTAACATATCTCAATATTCCATTCGGAAAATATTGAAAAATGAGCTCGGCGTAAAGCTATTGAAATTCCAAAAAGTGCAAGAACTTACAACGCAACTGAAGGAAAATAGACTCACTAGAGCCAAAGAGTTGTTTCGCTTAGCCGAAAGTGGTGAACTGGCGAATTTGGTTTTCTCCGATGAGAAAGCATTTGTTGTCCAGCAGTTTGTAAACAAACAAAATGATCGTGTTTACTTGCCAAATGGGTCAGCTGAAAATATGCACCTTCGGTTGGCCACCACAACTCAAGCGCCGGTCATGGTGATGGTGTGGGCCGCCACAACATCGGATGGTCGCTCTCCGCTCATATTAATCGACCGTGGCATCAGTATAAATGCCGAATATTATAGTGAAAATATTCTGGGGTATGTATTAAAGCCTTGAGCACGCAAACATTTTGACCGCAGACCTTGGACATTCCAACAGCACTCAGCACCATCGCACTTAGCACGCGCCAACCAAGAATGGTTACAAAATAAGGTTCCTCGTTTCATTTCCAGCTCACAATGGCCACCAATCCGTTGGACTTTTGTGTCTGAAGTATTTTGGAAAGCAAGGTTGGCAAATACAAAATACCAAAGTGGCGATCACCTCAAGCAAGCGCTTTTCTGGGAATGGGCCAAAATACCGCCTTTTGAAGGCCATAATTTGTGGCAAAGGTGACCAATTCGAACAAATCTAAACGTATTCTAAAATTTGATGCTATTTCCGACATTTTTTACTTTCATTCAATAAAATTAAAAAAAAATGTAAAAATTATGGCGTTTGATTTTGTTGCAGTTTTTTTATCTCACCCTGTATAATTGTGGACTTTTTCAAGAATTTTATTAAAGACATTATGGGGGACCATCGTGGCCTATCATTATAAATAATTTTATTCAGAGGCCACCAGGGCAGTTATGGTGGAATTATATACTAAGACCATAATACCTATAATTGTGGAATTTTTAAAGAGCTTAGAGTGATTTAAAGAGCCACCACATGTTTGTCGAATAATTTTAGGATGAACGAATTTTTCATATAATAAAATACTTTTTATTTAAAAAATATTATTTTTATTTACAAATTAAACAACAAATATTAATTTTGACTTAAATATTTTTTTTCATAAATTCAAAACAACAAAAAGTTCGATCCTAGGTTAGACTACCTTCTTTAGTGAATATGCATTTTTGTTCTCCCCCCGTCTAATAAATAATGCATTTCTTTTTGGGATTCATATAACTTCCCACCGGGCAATTAAATTCCTTCGAAAATTCCTCCAGATTTTTCAATGGACCTATGACACGATATTTTCCCGGCACATGATCATCCGTGGAGGAGACAAAGTTGCGCAGTGCAGGATGGGTGGCACTACACCATAGCTGACCGTAGCTAATGAAAAATAACTGTTTGCTGGTGTAATTGAGCCGCGGCATCAGCTCCCCCTCCATGTTGGAGTAGGTACGCACAGCATCTTCGTACCAACGCAGATAGGCATCGTAGGCCAGTCGTATGCCACCATTATCGGCAATGTTTTCGGATTGGGAATCCAGTTCGGGAAGATTATGGCCACCATATACAAATTTCGTGTATTGTTTGTTGAAGCATTCCGTTTGATTGGCAAAGTAGTCATTGGATGACTGATCCCACCATTCGTGTTTATTGCCATGCTTATCATGGGCCCGACCCTCCTCGTCGAAACCGTGTATCAGCTCATGGGACATTAGGAAGCCAAGCGTGCCAAATTTCAAGGCGTTGGGATAGAAATCGGACCAAAGGAAATAGGGTTGCAGCACCGAAACGGGGACTTTGATGAGATTTTCTGTGGTAATGTAAACCGGTGTGAAGGACAGGGATTCTGCATCATCATAGGGCTTGGGACGTTCATGTAACTTGGCCCTGGTCTGTTTGGCTCTCAAGGCAAGGATGTTTTTCTTATTGCCAATATAATCGATTTGATTGATTTCCAGCGGACCAAATTCTTCGGAGAAATTGGAATTTTCGTAGGTATTGATTTCCATGTTAATGGTTTGTAGCTTTTCAAGGGCATATTTACGTGTGTCCGGATGCATCCATTTCAGTTTGTCCGAGGAGAGGACGCTGTGGAAGGTCGTCTTGATGGTCTGCCACATATTGTGGACATCTTGTTGGGTTTGATTGCTGGCGAACTGGCGATAGACCATGTTGTCCATGACCTTGGCAAAGTGATTTTTGGTGCGTCGGATACACAGGGTTTCCAGGTCACCACTTTGCTTTGGCTCCGGCAATAGGAATTGATCAATCAGATAATAGAAAATATAATTGGCCACAATCCGCCGGGGTGTCTGCAGAATGGTTGTGATCAAGTTCTCGGCATCATCCTCAATCAAATCGTAGACCTCGTCGCTGGGCACATATCCTAGGGAGATGTTGAGCAGACGTTTGATGTCCAATTGGGGCATATATTTCTCCTGCATTTCATCGATTGTGGTGAGATTTAAATGCAGCGGAGAATTATCATCTTCTTCGGCATCTTCTTCAGCAACCTCTTCCTCCTCGCCCCCCTCTCCATTTGCCTGCTGCTCCTCTTCTTCTTCATCGGACTCCACATTTCCCACAAATAACTTGGTTTCAAAATCAAATATTTCCCGAGCTGTCTTCTTGGCCAGCTTATCATCCAGGGCCAATGCCAATTTCAAATTTTTCGCCATAACATGGACCCGTGCCTCTCGAAAACTACGATGCACTTCATCCACATAGATGGATGTGGATTCCAAGGGTATATCCTGCATTAGGATACTTAAACGATTTACCGTATTATTGGCCACATCTACCTGAATGAAATGACCCAAAATAATCCTCGTGTCATATTTATAGGCGATTTCTGCCACCGTCTTCAGCCAATCGAAATCTTCTTCCCTCCATCTGTCGCCCTCCAGGGCTGGCATTTTGCCAAATTCGCCAATGATCTTCACCATATTGGCCCGATACCAAATCCGAGTGTAATTCGATTTCATGCAGGACTCAAAGAACCGTTTCACCTTCATATCCGTCTCGGTGTCATATTCCGTACTCCTCGGCCTGTTAAGCAATTCCGAAACTTTCCGATTCAACGAATTCGAAATGGTTTGAAAGGTGTTCGTTTGATAGGGCAACTTGTTGGGAGGATTGATGCGATAGTAGTTGCCGCAGGTGAAGGTGTAAAAGTTGCCACATGGATCATGCGACTCATCCATATAGTTGCGGATCTCAGCGGCCTTGGCATAGCGGGCAATATCTTTGGTAATCACTTGTTGTTGTTGCTGCGGTTGCTTTGATTTCGAATCCGTGGCACTTTTCGCTGGTATCGCCCGTGCAAGGCCAATCAAACAAATAGCCCAGACGGCTATCAACAACAGATGACGCATTTCCATTTCGATTTTGCGGAAAATTGTCATCGAACACCGGACCGTACACGAAAGTCTTAATGAATAAACTGAAATCAATGTCAAGCTTTAAAACAAACTACCTAAAACACACATTGTCATCATCAATATTTAATTGAAAGCCTCTCCAGAGATTTGAGAACGGAGCTGGGCTGAGAGAACGAGAATATATATTTTGTTTGTTTAGCTTTCAAGTCCATCGGAAAAGGTTATCAATGCAGCGCTTTGTAATGGTCGACTTTTCGCAATGGGCAAGTTCACACATTTTTGTTATGGGAATTACACCATTTCCAAGGGGAAATATTTTTTTAAAGAACAGCAAAATTTATGAAGTGTTCAAGATTTGTTAGGTATTGCAATGGGAGTTGAAAAGTATATTTTTGTTCTCTTTTTTACTTTTTTATATAATTTCACAATTATAAACCCTCATAGAGCCAGAAAAATATATGTTAAAAATTCCGATTTTCAAAAATTATTTTTAAACAAGTAAGCATAGACTATGGTCGTGCGAACCGACCATATGCAGGGGAGATGAAAAAACTGCAACCAACTTCAGACTGCTGTCATTTCGAAGCCACTCGTCCGACAGCTGTTTTCCTGAAAAAAGTTATTCGTGATGGAATTCAAGCGTGATAGTGTGATTTCTTTATATTTGGCTGGAAAAAAACAAGTGGCTATCGTTAGAGCACTTCAGCATTTAAATGTGAATGAACCTTTTGGGTCTCTTGGAAGAAAACAGCAACATCAGCAGGAATGGTTCGAAAAGTAAAGAAGCGACTTGATCGAAACCCTCGTCGCAGTGGCCCAAAAATGGCTCGTGAGCTGAACATATCGCAATATTCGATTCGGCAAATATTGAAAAATGAGCTCAGGAGCTTACACCGCAACAGAAAGAAAATGGACTCAAAAGAGCTAAAGAGTTGCTTCGCATGGCCGAAAGTGGTGAACTGCCGAATTTGGTTTTCTCCGATGAGAAAATATTCGTTGTCCAGAAGTTTGTAAATAAACCAAATGATCGTATTTGCTTGCCAAAGAGGTCGACGGCCGATGGTCGCTCTCCGCTCGTATTAATCGACCGTGGCATCAGAATAAATGCCGAATATTATTGCGAAAATATTCTGGAGGGTGTATTAAAGAATGGTTATAAAATGAGGTTCCTCGCTTCATTTCCAGCCCACAATGGCCACCAAAATCTTCGGATACCAATCGGTTGGATTATTATGTCTACAGTATTTTGGAAAGCAAGGCTGGCACTAAAAAATACCATAGTGTCGATAACCTGAAGCAATTTGATGCTATTTCCGACATTTAAAAAACGAAATGTAAAAATTATGGCGTTTGACTTTGTTGCATTTTTTTTTTATCTCACCCTGTATATGCAAAAGAATTCACAATAATAGTTCCTAGTCTGAGATAAAAAAATTGTGAAAAAAATGTATTATAGCTCCTCTATAGTTCGAAAAAATACCCCAATAACCACGATTATGGCTCTATCTGACCTGGAAAAATACCCTAAAATCCCACTCTTTTTTATGACATATTTTTCATATGACTTCAAAAAATATTTTTAAAAGCCCACGTTTTGCCTAAAAAAATTTTTAAAATCCAAGATTTTTTTTTTAAAAACCAATATTTATTTAATCAACAAGTAATAGCAGATCCACGATTATAGGCACTGCCTAAAATTCATCTTCATGTTCAATATTCCCCACATTTCCATTGTTTATACTCGTTTAAAATAAACATTTGCATTTTGACACCGAGAAATGGTGTACAATGTACTCTCTCTTTGCTGGCGAATACAATTGTTCAATTCATTAAAAGAACACACACACACACACATGAGCTGGGCTGAGATGAGAAAAGTAATTAAACAAGTCTTTTGAGTTGAGACAAGTATTCAAATTATGTGCGAGTGTGTGATTTTTTTCAGAATTCATTTATTCAAATTATTACTGGGAAATTTTTGTTGTAGTTTATGTTGTGATAATGACAACCGCGATGATGATGACGATGATGATGAAATTGACGATGAATCAAGCAAAAATTTGGGATTTTCTGCCAATATCTAATTTTATATGCATTTCAAGAACAGTGTTTTGAAAATGTAGCATGGAGAGGGAAACTTATATTTATTTGAATGCAAATTCAAAACTATATTAATAGTGGATTTGCTTTATCTCCAAAAAGATTCAGGATTTGACATTTTTTTAAAGCCACATAGACCTATAATCCTAGTCAAGAATCCAACAACTGAGCTGAAATTATGTCATTTGGAATGTCCAAGGTCTGCGGCCAAAATGTTTGCGTGCTAAAGGCTTTAATACACCCTACAGAATATTTTCGCTATAATATTCGGCATTCATTCGACAGTGGTCGAGTAATACGAGCGGAGAGCGACCATCGACTGTTGTGGCGGCCCACACCATCACCATGGCCGGCGCTTGAGTTTTGATGACCAACCGAAGGTGCACATTTTCAGCTGACCTCTTTGGCAAGTAAACACGATCATTTTGTTTGTTTACAAACTGGACAACGCATGTTTTCTCATCGGAGAAAACCAAATTCGGCAGTTCACCACTGTTGGCCAAGCGGAGTCTATTTTCTTACTGTTGCGGTGTAAGTTCTTGCACTTTTTGAAATTTCAATGGCTTTGATGTTGCTGTTTTCTTTCGTTTACTTCCTTGACGTCGGGCTACGCTACCAGTATCACGGTAACGAGCGATGGTACGAGACACAAAAGATTTATTCACATTTAAATGCTGGAGTGCTCTAACGATAGCCACTCTTGGTTTTCCAGCCAAATATAAAGAAATTACACTACCACGCTTGAATTTCACCACGAATAACTTTTTTTTTTGGAAAATTCTCACCAAAATGCCTTCGTAAAGAAAAGAAAAAGATCTTCTCAAAGGAGGACAGGATGATTTTTCGCAATAGATCAGAAGGTCTTTTCATAGAAGGAAAAAAAAAAGATCTCATAGAAGACCAGACGATATTTTCAAATAACATAAGACGTGTATTCAAAAAGGCTAGACAATCTTCTCAAACAAGGCCAGAAACACTTCCACAATAAGACCTTCACAAAGAAAACCAGAATATCTATTCAAAAAGGATCTTCCTGTCTTCTCAAGAAAGTCTTCTCACAGAAGAGCAGAAGGCCTTCTCAAAGAAGACCAGAAGGTTTTCTTAAAGATGAACAGAAGAAATTCTCAAAGAGTATCTGATGGCCTTTTCACAAAAGGCTAAAAAGTCTCCTCAAACAATACCAGAACAGAAGGTTTTCTTATAGAGGAACAGAAGGCATTCTCGTAGAAGACCTTAAAGTCTTTCCATAGAAGACAGGAAAGTCCTCTCTTATAGTACCGGAAAGTCCTCTTATAGAAGAGCTGAAAGTCTTCACAAAGGAGACCAATTCTTCTCGAGGAGGTCCACCAAACGGTCTTCCAAAAGAAGTCCAGAAGGGCTTCTCAAAAAAGTCAGCAAGCTCTTCTTGAAGTAGACGAGAAGTTCTTTTCAAAGGAGACAAAAAGGTACTCTTAAAAAAGACCAGATGGTCTTCACAAAGGTGGCCACAAAGTGTTCTCATAGAAGACCAAAGGGTTTTATAAAGATATTCCTAAAAATGTCCAGAAGATCTTCTAATAGAAGACGAAAAGGTGTTTTCATAGAAGATGAGAGGGTCCACTCATAGAAGACGAGAAGGGCTTCCTATAGAAGTAGGTCTTCACATACAGGACCAAATAGACTTCTCATAAAAGATCAGAAATACTTCTTGAAGAGGACAAAAAGAAGTCCAAAATATCTTCCCACAGAAGACGAAGAGGTCTTCTCAAAGAAGAAGAGAAGGTCTTCCCAAAGAAGACTACAAGGTCCTCCTAATGACCAGAAAGAAGACCAAAAAACCTCCCATAAAAGGCCAGCTGGTCTACTCATTGAGGACCAGAAGGTCTTCTCATAGAGAACCAAAAGATGATTTCATATGTTATATCTTCTTAAAGAAGAGCGGATGGTTTTCTGAAAGTTAGCCAGAAGGTCCTCTCATATAAGAGCGAAAGAACTGAATGACTTTTCAAAGAAGACTAGAAGGCCGTCTCAGATAAGAAAAGTCTTCTCTTAGAAGATAACAATATAATGAGCTGTCACTGGAATAATTTTCACAGCTGTTGGACGAGTGGCTTAGAAATGACAGCAGTCTGAAGTTGGTTGCAGTTTTTTTATCACACTCTGTAGAGATATGGAATTTTTAACAATATTATCTTTATCAAATTCAAACCAAGCAATAATCGAATCTAAAGATAAATTTTCAATTTTCATTTTGGAATTTTTAAGAGTATTTTTAAGGCCAAGCTGAAAAAATATATTTCTCATGCCCATCCAAAGATACTTTCAATTTTTTTTATAAAAAAAACTTTTTTCAATTCTCATCAGTTTTAAGACCGTGTTTTAAGAGAATGGTTTCTAGCATCAGATGTAGTAAAGAGCGTTTTTTAGAATTTTTTTTTTCCAAATCTATTCTTTTTGCCAGATGTGTTCCTCAAAATGGCATGACGTAGATAGATTTATTTATTAATTTTGATTATATTTTAAATTCAAACACACATAATTTGCCCATTGTATCTGACCTGCAATCATTTAATTTAGAGCTTCTGACTGCATCATTCCAAGAAAATATATATAAAACGTGTATGACCCTATTTCACTTTTAACGTCACCTGATTAAATTCATTTCAATATTTGAACGATAACCAAAAAAACGGGCGATGCCTTTGGCTCCACTACCATGTCTCAGAATTTCAAGCTATTATCATTTATTTGTTAAGAATATAATTATAATACCTCGGATCTAGCGAAGAATATTTGTTCTCGCTCAAAACTGCGATTGTTATTTTTTTTTGCTGAGTAGACAATGCATTTGTCCAATTTCCCTACACAGCCCGTATCTTAACTACATTAATAGCCAAGATGACGTATTACGATTTGAATAAATTAACCCAATGATTTAAATGAATGTGCACTGTTGACAAACCAGTTCTAAAACATTCATTGGATTTCTTAATAATTTTTAAACCAAAACAAAATATATATTATATATTTTGGCTGCATTTTGAACAGAACACTGACCCCGTCTAGCTTGAAAATATTTCAAATACTTCAGATCTAATTAATTTTCAATTTAAAGTTGTTTTTTTTTTGTTGGATTAAATATGTAAGGTCCTGTGCGTTATTGTTCCTCAGCTTTCGTTATTAATAATGGTCCATTTTCACGTCTGACATAAGTATGATATAAAAGCCAGTAATGTAAGACCAAAAGTCGGACGGGCCGACCCTACATAACTATCCATATTTGGTACAACTATCCGTAACTCCGTATATCATACGAACTATGATCGTTTTGGAATGGGTTTAAAGTTGTTATAATTTAAAGCCAAATGGAACTATTATAAAGGAGGTATATCCTCCTTTGAATCGATGAATCTGAACCGATATTCATCACCATCCTTGCTTTTAGGCTCAATATACGTGAAATCGGATGAAGATATATATGGGAGCTATATCCAAATCTGAATTGAACTCTAAAAAATTTAGCAGAGTTATTTTTATGATGTATTTGTTAGCTGGCACCTATAGCTTTATGTAAATTTTAAATTTTCACCAAATTTGACAAACTAATTTATGTGCTCAATTTGGTCGTATGTTCCAAATTGCATACAATTTGGGCTAATATTCACCATTTGGTGCACAATAAACCTAAAATCGGTTGACGATATATATGGGAGCTATTTCTAAATGTAAACAAATTTCAATAGGGTTCTTCCTTGAGCCAAACAAATATTGTTTGAAAAATTTCATCTTCAATCGGATAATAAATTGGGGGAGGTATCAGAAGAAGTGAGTGACTATTCACAATTTGAAATTTTTTAGAGTCCGCTTTTTTATTTATTTATTTTTTTTTGGAAGGAGAGTGTGGGTCTCCGCGCCATTCGTTTCCAATATCCCCCTCTTAAATTCTTGGGGAAAAAAATCGGTCAAATGGCCCAACACCTCGATATATTCGTCGGAGACCCTCAAAAAGTGCATACAGGGTGAGATGAAAAAACGTTAGCATTTTACGCTGATCAAGAATATATATACAGAGAGAGATGAAAAAACTGCAACCAACTTCAGACTGCTGTCATTTCCAAGCCACTCGTCCGACAGCTGTTAAAATTATTCCAGTGACAGCTCATTATATTGTTTACAAGCATACGAAAGCATTTTGGTGAGAATATTCCAGAAAAAAAAATATTCGTGATGGAATGCAAGCGTGATAATGTAATTTCTTTGGCTATCGTTAGAGCACTCCAGCATTTAAATGTGAATAAATCTTTTGTGTCTCGTACCATCGCTCGTTACCGTGATACTGGTGCCGTAGCCCGACGTCAAAGAAGTGGACGGAAGAAAACAGCAACATCAAGAGAAATGGTTCGAAAAGTAGAGAAGCGACTTGATCGAAACCCACGTCGCAGTGGCCGAAAAATGGCTCGTTAGCTTAACATATCGCAATACTCCATTCGGCAAATATTGAAAAATTAGCTCGGGGTAAAGCCATTGAAATTTCAAAAAGGGCAAGAACTTACACCGCAACATAAAGAAAATAGACTCAAAAGAGCTAAAGAGTTTCATCACTTGGCCGAAAGTGGTGAACTGCCGAATTTGGTTTTCTCCGATGAAAAAACATTCGTTGTCCAGCAGTTTGTAAACAAACAAAATGATCGTGTTTACTTGCCAAAGAGGTCAGCTGAAAATGCGCACCTTCGGTTGGCCACCAGAACTCAAGCGCCGGCCATGGTGATGGTGTGGGCCGCCATAACAGCCGATGGTATTAATCGACCTTGGCATCAGAATAATTGTCGAATACTATCGCGAAAATATTTTGGAGGGTGTATTAAAGCCTTGGGCACGCAAACATTTTGGTCGCAGAGCTTGGACATTCCAACAGGACTCAGCACGCGCCACCCAAGAATGGTTACAAAATGAGGTTCCTCGCTTCATTCCCAGCGCACAATGGCCACCAAAATCCCCGGATACCAATCCGTTGGACTATTGTGTCTGGAGTATTTTGGAAAGCAAGGTTGGCACTAAAAAATACCAAAGTGTCTAACTTCGCCGGGAATGGACCAAAATACCGCAGAGCAACATTCGGTCAGCGTGTGATGATTTCATTGGCCGTTTGAAGGCCATAATTCGTGGCAGAGGTGACCAATTCGAAAAAATCTAAACTCATTTTAAAATTTGATGCTATTTTCCACATTTTTTGCTTTCATTCAATAAAATTTAAAAAAAAAATGTAAAAATTATGGCGTTTGACTTTGTTGCAGTTTATTTTTCTATAACTGTAAAATATATATCTGAAAATCAAAATAGTACCAATTGATAATGAAAATAAATACAATTTTACAGGTATTAAAATTTGTTCCATTAAAATAATAAAATTTGTTCCATTGGCCATGTCTGTCCATCAAGAAAGTCCAAAGAAAGTAGGATAACTCTCGAAAAGTATTTTCAATTTTTATCAAATTTAAGTCATGTTCGAATGTGTTCTAATTTTGATGCAATTGTCGAATAGTTCAATATTTTTACCTACGGTTTTAAAGAAGATAGACATAAAATACAATGTAAAACACAACCGTAGACGTATTTCCCAAAAAAACACCGGAATTTCAAAAAAGTTCGGCCATGTACTTATACAAGTATAAGTAACTTCCTGTCCCGAATTCAGGAAGACATTTATTACAACTTCCGCCATTATTAAGATAATTTCTAGTGACACTTTTCAAAACATTTTCACAATCGTCTTTCAATATTTATCTTTAAATTGTCGCCTCCACGCTTTGGTGTTTACCTCTCCCAATAGCTATAAACAAAATCAAACAAGCCAAAAAAAGCGAATAGCGCAAAACAAAGCGCTTGCTTTGAAGCCAAGCCATCAATGGATCCTCACTAATATTGGCCACCAAAAAAAAACAACAACAACAAAAAATAACAGCAACAAATTTCAAACCCAAACAAGCTTTTGCAGATGAATGGGATGATCGTTTATTTGTAGATAATTTCCGTTTTGTCAATTAACCGCACATTCATGGCATTAACACCAAAAGAACACAGACAGACCCCCAGATAGATAAGCCCACAAAATATGGCCCATATAAAACAATGAGAGAAGGAGGGTATGAATCCAAACACACCAACCAAAAAATAAAATGTTAACATTTGACAATTGTTGCTGTTTGTGTGTGTGTGTGTGTCTTTCATGTCAGTTTGTTTGGCTGTTTTTGTTTGGTTTGGCGTTTTTTGGTGGGGTTTTTACAAAACGCTTATTTCTGTGGACAAAAAAGGTGTTAAGATATCATCGGTTTTTTGTTCAATGCGACAGAGAAACAAAACAGAAGAAAAACGAGTATAAGAAGCTATACTATTTAGTGGACCGGCCAACCAAATGATCGATGCCCTACAATACTTCAAGGGTCCTAGGAGCAATTCTATATATCCCTTCAATCGGATGAAAATATTTTTGCCTACTATAAATCAGGGTCTAATTTCATAATTAGAAAATTCATTGAATGAAAGCAAAAAATGTCGGAAAAAGCATTAAAATTTAGAATAAGTTTAGATTTGTTCGAATTGCTCACCTTTGGCACGAATTGTGGCCTTCAAACGGCCAATGAAAACGTCACACGCTACCCGAATGTTGCACTGCGGTATTTTGACCCATTCTCGGCGAAGCTAGACACTTTGGTATTTTTTAGTGCCAACCTTGCTTTCCAAAGTACTCCAGTCCAATGGTTTGGTATGCGGAGATTTTGGTGGCCAATGTGAGCTGGAATTGAAGCGAGGAACCTCATTTTGTAACCATTCTTAGGTGCCGCGTGCTGAGTGCGATGGTGCTGAGTCCTGTTGGAATGTCCAAGGTCTGCGTCCAATATGTTTGCGTGCCCAAGGCCTTAATACACCCTGCAGAATATCTTCGCGATAATATTCGGCATTTTTCTGATGCGACGGTCGATTAATACGAGCGGAGAGCGACCATCGGCTGTTATGGCGGCCCACACCATCACCATGGCCGGCGCTTGAGTTATGGTGGCCAACCGAAGGTGCACATTTTCAGCTGACCTCTTTGGCAAGTAAACGCGAACATTTTGTTTGGTTACAAACTGCTGGACAACAAATGTTTTCTCATCTCAAAACCAAAATCGGCAGTTCACCACTTTCGGCCAAGCGAAGAAACTCTTTAACTATTTTGAGTATAATTTCTTCCTGTTGCGGTGTAAGTTCTTGTACTTATTGGGATTTCAATGGCTTTATCCCGAACTCATTTTTCAATATTTGCGAAATGGAATATTGCGATGTGTTCAGCTCATGAGCCATTTTTCGGCCACTGCGACGTGGGTTTCGATCAAGTCGCTTCTTTACTTTTCGAACTATTTCTGCTGATGTTGCGGGTTTCTTCCGTTCACTTCCACTTCCTTGACATCGGGCTACGCTGCCAGTGTCACGTTAACGAGCGATGGTACGAGACCAAAAAGATTTATTCACATTAAAATGCTGGAGTACTCTAACAAGTGGCTATTGTGGTTTTCCAGCCAAATATAAAGAAATCACGCTATCACGCTTGAGCTCCATCACGAATAACTTTTTTCTGGAAAATTCTCAAAGGCTTTTGTAAGCTTGTAAACAATGTAATGAGCTATCACTGGAATAATTTTAACAGCTGTCGGACGAGTGGCTAAGAAATTACAGCAGTCTGAAGTTGGTTGCAGCTTTTTCATCTCATCCGTTAAAAAATGTGGCAAAAATCATCAAAACAACGAGTATCGGGAGGTACGGTTACGTGGACCTATACATGCAATGTTTCGTTACAAATAACAATTTTTAGACAAATCAGTGGAAAAATGTGGCGAAAATCATTAAAATACCGAATATCGGGAGGTACCGTTATATGGCGGACATAACAAAACGTGGACCGATATATCTAATTTTCAATACCAACCATCTTATCCTCATCATGAATATATATACTTTATGGGGCCTACGACGAATATTAAGGGAAGTTACAAAGGTAATATAGCCTCCTTTTCAAGGTGGAGGGTATAAAAATGGACGGTACCGCTATATATGTACTAATTCAATACATAACACAAAGTTAAACATAAAACTTCATACCTTACAAAGCATGGAGTTTATCTGAATTCTCAGGACATCCAAAATTTATGGCGGTCCTTGCAACATTAGTGTATGTGGGCTATTGGATAAAATGTAATCCCTAAAATTCAAGATCTTTACATTTTCTCTAAAAAAAAAAAACATTGTCTTATCCATCCTGTAGGGTACATAAAAATTACTGTTTTTTACAGAAGCCAAACCCAGAATACAATAAAAATAAACAACATTGCCAACCGCCAAAAAGCCAGCCAGCAACCCACACTTCGCTCTTAACATATGAAACAACAAAACAAAAACAGCCACGCTTACAAAAGACTCAGAGGATTATCAGCTGGAAAACCGCAGAGACAATGATAAAAATAACAACAACAACAACGACAATATCCTCCGACAATGAAAACTTTTGACATCCAGCTGAATTAAAAACCGCAAATGAACATAACGCCGTCAAAGCAATAACAGCAAATTCAGGCAATGGCAATGGAGAATAGGAAAATACAGCAGCAACAAATCGAATCTCCTTTTGTGTGTGTGTGTGTGTGTGTGTGTTTGGCTATCTTAAAATAAACCCAAACAAACACTTTTTTCCCGTCTCTAAGTCCAACAAAACATCAACAAAAAAAATAAATTTGCACATACGGTGTTTATGACTCAGTGTTACGCATGCGCCAAAAGCCAGTCAGGCATTCCCCCCAAAAAAAAAAACAAGACTTTGGCATATGAAACCATAAGCCAGTCATGTTTACATCAAGATACCTTTCCGCCTTTGCCCCTTTCCAGCTTTTGTAAGACAGGCACCAGCATGGACTTGTGTTTTGTGTTATAGACCCAACCAAGTGTTCACGCGCCAAGCGGCAACAGCAGCTGTTCTTGAATGAAAAGTTTGTTTTGTTTTTCTTCGTTTTTTTTCTTCCCTGTTTGTGGGCTCGTTTTGCAACAAAACAAAAAAAAACCGGAGAAAAAACATGCCACATGCAACATGTTGTACAACTATAAACGGCTGTAGTATTGGTGGCCCGATGTCAAAGAAGAAACTTGAAATTGTGCTGAATATTAGGAGATTGGTATGAACATTTAAAGAAAGATATGACTTCATATTTTAAAAACTTATTTTAAAGTCCCACAAATTTTTGGATATATGTGCGTATATGTCTATAGATGAGGAAAATGTTAGTACTTTTGATTGTGAACAGATTTTCCTGAAAAATTCCAAATATACAACAGCATCGCCTGAAAGTAACAAAGACCATATACATTTTTGAAATTTCACTTGAAACTGGAGATGGAGCATCAGAATTGGAGATACCTCCAAAAAAGTTTGATTTTATATGCACATATCTATAGATCGCTTACACATACAGTCTCCAAATATGGAATGTGCAAAGGAATTTGGAACAAAAATAAATTTGCCAAATTATATTGAAATTGGTTCAGATTTCGATATGTCTCCCATATAGTACATTTTCAGCTGTTTTCATGTATTTGATGCACTAAACATGCTATATACATTCTTGGACATATTCCAATGAAATTTGGAATGTGCCGAATTTGGTACAAAAATAAAATTTTAAAATTGTATTGAAATCGGTTGACGTTTGGATATAGCTCCCATATATATTTTCGGTCAATTTTATGTATTTGATTCACCGAACACGTTATATTTCCTCAATTTCTCCAAATACCGAATATGGAATATTATTTTATTAAGGAACCTAGAATCTAGTTACTGGGCTAACAGTAACAAGTAAAAAAGCTGTAAGTTCAGTCGGGCGGAACATTCGATACCCTCCACCAATTGGAACGAATTTGGTAATTTTCAAAAAAAATAAAATCCGTTAAAAATTCTACTAAAATCTTTAAAATACCGAATGTAGCCATTAGATTAGGTTCTATACGACGACGTGGCCTGCTTAGACAACTTTTGTCATAAGCCATTACAATATTCAAATGTGAAACTTGAAATCAAAATCAGTGAATAATGTAGCTGTGCCAAAACGTGGACATGCACAGACACTTTTCTGTCACCGGCTGTAGTATCCATTCTGAACTTCAAATACCAAATTGGAAACAATTCTGGTGAATAATGTCGCTGAAATCATCAAAATATCGAAAATAGGGAGGTACGGATGTACGGGGCTAATACGAAGGGAGGTACCATTATATGGGGGCTATACAAAGACTTGAACCCGCTGTAGTATCCATCACGAACTTCAAATACCAAATTTAAAACAATTTCGCTGAATAATGTCGCTAAATTCATCAAAATACCGAATATCGAGAGGTGCCTTTATATGGGGGCTATACGAAGACGTGGACCTGTACGGACAATTTTATGTCATACGTTGTGGTATCCATCACGAACTTCAAATACCAAATTGAAAAGATTTCTGGTGTATAATGTCGCTTAAATCACCAAAATACCGAAAATAGGAAGGTACCGTTATATGGGGCCTATACGAAGACGTGGACCTGCACAGACATTTTTCTGTCATAGGCTGTAATATCTATTACGAATTTCAAATACCAAATTTGAAACAATTCCGGTGAATAATGTCGCTAAAATCATCAAAGTACCGAAAATAGGGAGGTACCATTATATGGGGAGTATACCAAAACGTGGACCTACGTGGCCTATAATAGGAACAGAAATGCCGTAATCTTTAATAGAATACAGGCTCCTGTACGCTTGGCATTTGCTATGACAATTAATAAATCTCAAAGACAAACTCTGCGTGTATTTTCATGTGAGGATAGCATTTTCGTGAAATTTTTACATGAGGGTAGACCTATCGATTTTTATACCCTACACCACAAGGTCGTCAGGGTATTATGTCTTTGTGCATTTGTTTGTAACAGGCAAAAGGAAACGAGGTAGACCCATAGTTCCTTTTGATGATCTGCATAGAATCACATTCTGAGTCGATTTATACATGTCCGTCCGTCCATGTATTTTTGTAAACAAAGTACAGTTCGCATTTATTGCCCGATCCAGATGAAATTTTGCACAAAGCATTTGTTTGACCCAAGGACGAACCCTATTGAAATTGGAGATAATCGGTCAAAATTTAGATATAGCTCCTATATATATCTTCGTCCGATTTGCCTTTTATTGTGCACCAAACGTGTAATATCAGTCCGAATAGTCGGGAATTTTGCACGTACGATCACATTGGACCTCAAAATAATTATGCCAAATTTGATCGAAATCGGTTCAGATATAGCTATAGCTCCCATATATATTGTTCATCCGATTTGATATTTTTGTCCTCCGCAGCCGTAATATGCACTCTATTTGGGGAAATATATCAAATACAGCTCAGAAATAAATTTGCTAAATTTTATCGATATCGGTTCAGTTTCGGATATAGCTCCCATATATAACTTCGTCCGATTTACCTTGGATTGTGCACCAAACGTCTAATATTTGCCCAAATGGGATGAAATTTGGCACTTACGACCGAATTAAGTCTAGAAGCTAGTATGTCAAATTTGGTGAAGATCGGTTCAGATATAGCTATAGCTCCAATATATACTGTTCATCCGATTTGTTATATTTGTTACCCAGAGCCGTAATATGCACTCCGTAACAACGATATTCAGGGAAATATATCAAATACAGCTCAGAAATATCTTTGCCAAATTTTATCGAGATCGGTTCCGATTTGGATATAGCTCCCATATATATTTTTACCCGATTTCAAACTAATTGTGCACCAAATGGGCAATACAAGTCCGAATTTAGAAGATTCAAATGCTAAATGCTTTAGTTATTTGAACTTTAAATTATAATTAAAATCATAGCGTGTATGATTGAATTCTCCCACAAAAACTTTTAATTGTTATGCGAAGCTCTACTAAATTAGCAAAGTGGTGTAGGGTATCATAAAGTCGGCCCCGCCCGACTTTAAGACTTTCTTTACTAGTTTTGTTTACGATTCTGAAGAAAAACCCAAAAATAGTGTATATCTTAAAGCATTACAATAAAAACGTTTTTTTTTTAAATTCTTGAAATTGTTTTATTTTTATAGAACAGTGTTTGGCTTGCTTGTTTGGGATACCATAGTATTTTGTTGTTGCAAAATCGTCAGGCAAAATCCCATTATTGTTGTTTTTATAAAAACAACGTTTGTTTATGAGTGGAGAACGATGGTAATGTTTACCAGGGGGTAAGGCAGGGAATACCTAGGTTTCGGAAAGAGCCACCAATCCTCATCAGTTCCCTTGTTTCTTGTCTGGGATATTCTCCCCAGAAGTTATTTTAAAAAATAACTTCTATGACAAAAAACATTTTTTTACCCAAGTGACGAGATCGTAAGCTCAATAGAAGAGGAACAAAAGAATTACATAAAACTAAAATTCTTTTGGAAAATCTTCTAAATCTTACAACCGCACTTATAAACATTTTCATCTTTCTCCACTTGTTATGATTTCGTTCAGCCTGAACGAAGTAACATAACCATGTAAGTTTGTTTTGTCTGTTACAACAAAAACCCCTTCGTCGACCGTGCCTGTGTCTATTAATAGAACAGTGTTTGGCTTGCTTGTTTGGGATACCATAGTATTTTGTTGTTGCAAAATCGTCAGGCAAAATCCCATTATTGTTGTTTTTATAAAAACAACGTTTGTTTATGAGTGGAGAACGATGGTAATGTTTACCAGGGGGTAAGGCAGGGAATACCTAGGTTTCGGAAAGAGCCACCAATCCTCATCAGTTCCCTTGTTTCTTGTCTGGGATATTCTCCCCAGAAGTTATTTTAAAAAATAACTTCTATGACAAAAAACATTTTTTTACCCAAGTGACGAGATCGTAAGCTCAATAGAAGAGGAACAAAAGAATTACATAAAACTAAAATTCTTTTGGAAAATCTTCTAAATCTTACAACCGCACTTATAAACATTTTCATCTTTCTCCACTTGTTATGATTTCGTTCAGCCTGAACGAAGTAACATAACCATGTAAGTTTGTTTTGTCTGTTACAACAAAAACCCCTTCGTCGACCGTGCCTGTGTCTATTAATAGAACAGTGTTTGGCTTGCTTGTTTGGGATACCATAGTATTTTGTTGTTGCAAAATCGTCAGGCAAAATCCCATTATTGTTGTTTTTATAAAAACAACGTTTGTTTATGAGTGTTTTATTTTTATTTAAAAACCAAAATATTTGCATAGAAAATTTTGAATGCATACAAAAGCAAAAGGGGTAGCGAAGCGCACCGGGTTGAGATAGTCATCTATATATAGTGTGTATATTGCGGGATTTCGAAAAATCTTTTAACAAAAAGATTTGGGGTTAAAAATTATCAACTGGGACTTATGCTTTACAACACCTTTAATTATAAACCTGATCAAGCATACATACATGCTAGCAAAAATGTGGTTAAAATGCGTTTCGCTTTAAGTACTAATTGTAATGGACATCTACACATACCCTCTGCATTATCAACATGGTAAAAATATGAAATTCGTGCATTTTCACAAAACACCGAAACCATAATTTTCATCTCCAAAATACTGACTCCTATTTTCCATTTTTATTACTTCATACCATCCGTATAATTTTTGGTAGGGGGAGAGTTGGAAGTGGGGAACTGTACAAACAACCGCTGTTGTTGCTGCAGCAACAGTTGTTTGGAAAAGTGTGTCAAAGTACAAAATAAAATCCCTTTTTTGGGGGTACTGCACAAAAGAGGCAAAACAACAATCAATGAGTTGTAGTTGTTGTAATTGTTATAATAATACAAAACGTAATAAACAAACGCTGGCGAAGGAACTGGTTCTTTTTCTACCCATATTGCAAAATATTGAATTTGTTGTTGTTGTTGTGTGCCAAAAAAACACACGTGTTCCCAACATTTTTTTTTTGTTTTGCTATTTTAATGATTGGCGTCGACTGAATGAGAAACTTCCTAGGTAGAACACCCGAGGAAAAATCGATGAATTGAAATTTTTAAACAACTACTCCGAAATTATTACAATTTTATTATTACAGTTTTAATAAACGTTATTTTTTCGTATCTATAACGATGCATATCACATATGTAAATAAATAGAGACATAAAACAAGTAAAAACCATTAAGTGCGGCCAGTCCGAACTTTTCATACCCTCGGTAAAGCGAACATTTTTTTATAAAAGTATCTGAATTGAAACGCGTTCCACTTTAAACTACAGTAAGTCCGTTTGGTTAATGCTGTCACACTTTTCAAAAAACCATAGAGAGGATGAGACCGTTATATGTAGGCCATCCCAAAACGGGGACCTATATAGACAATTATATACTTCAAGGATTGCCATCAACCAAATCTTTTTTAATATCACCTTTGAAACAACTTCGTGGGTAAATGTGACCAGGATTATCAAAATACCGTATATCCGTGGGTATCGTAATATGTAAGCTATAAATGTAGACCTAAATATTCAATGTTGTGCCACGGGAGCTAGAAACCATTATAAAATACAAATACCAATTTTTGGAAAAAAAAAATACAATATTTCGCCACAGATGCTAGAACCCATTATGACCTACAAATACCAATTTTTAGACAAATCCGTGAAAAAATGTGGCAAAAAATCATCAAAATACCGAATATCGGGGGGTACCGTTATATGGCGGCTACACCAAAACGTGGACCGATATATCTCATTTTCAAAACCAACCATCCTAAACCCAATACAAACTGTTCTGCCAATTCTGAAATTGTTCTGCCAAATTATGGGGTCTACGACGAATATTATGTTACATACGGAATGACAAAGTTAATATACCCTCTTTCGATTTAGCGATGTCCGTCCGTCTGTCCATCTGTGGAAATCACTCTAGCTTCCGCACGAAAGTAGGTTAATAAAAGTAGGTTAATAAAATTTGACTCAAATGTATATTATGTCCGCAGGACTTTTGGTATTGAAAATGGGCCATCTAGATCCACGTTTTGGTATAGCCCCCATGCAATGGTACCTCCCTATTTTCGGCATTATTCATGGGAACGGTACCTCCCGATATTTGGTATTTTGATGATTTTAGCGACATTTTTCACTGGAATTTTTTCAACTTTCGTATTTGTAGTTCGTTCTGTGGCAGAAAACTGCGTATGCACGTGCACGTCTTCGTAATCCCCCTTATAACGGTACCTTCCAATATTCGATATTTTGATAATTTTAGCGACATTATTCACCGGAGTTTTTTCAAATTTGGTATTTGAAATTCCTAATGGATATTACAGCCTATGACAGAAAATTGTCTGTGCAGGTCCACGTTTTCGTAATCCCCCTTATAACGGTACCTTCCAAAATTCGATATTTTGATGATTTTAGGGACATTATTCACCGGAGTTTTTTCAAATTCGGTATTTGAAATTCCTAATGGATATTACAGCCTATGCCAGAAAATTGTCTGTGCAGGTCTACGTCTTTGTATATCCCGCATATAACGTTACCTCCCGATATGCGGTATTTTGATGACTTTATCGACATTATTCACCGGAATTGTTTCAAATTTGGTATTTGAAGTTCTTCTCGATAATACAGCCTATGACTGAAAATTGTCAGTTCAGGTCCACGTCTTCGTATAGCCCCCATATAACTGTACCTCCCTATATTTGGTATTTTGATGATTTTAACGACATTATTCACCGGAATTGTTTCAAATTTGGTATTAAAAATTCGTAATGGATATTACAGCCTATGACAGAAAATTGTCTGTGCAGGTCCACGTCTTCGTATATCCCGCATATAACGGTACCTCCCGATATGCGGTATTTTGATGATTTTAGCGACATTATTCCCCGGAATTGTTTCAAATTTGGTATTTGAAGTTCTTCTCGATAATACAGCCTGAAAATTGTCAGTTTATTATTCACGGGATTTTGTTTTTCAAGTTCCGTATTTGAATAATGTAATGGCAAACAATGTAAAATCAGTAAGGTTCAATATAGAATATTTTTTTGTATACCCCTCATTGCGTTATCTCCTAATATTCTATTTCGAAGCTTTTTGTCATTGTATGTTTTCATTCTATGATGATCCGCCAAAGGCAGAACTTTTAATATTGGTCTATCTAGGCCCCCTTAAGCTGACCTTAATGGTGGTCTAGGCTTGGTTATATTGTAAAATATTTATATTTTGAACTGTAAACAATGTTGCGTTACTTCGCTGAAATATTTCCAATACCAAACAACATTTAAGATAAAATCAATGAAATAAAAACATTGAAATAAATAAGAAATTTATTAAATAAATAAAATAAATTGATAAATAAAAAAGTGATATTCATTTACTCATTTGCAAATAACTAAATAACATAATAGATCTATATTTCTATTTAAAAAAATAAGTATTTAAACTTATACAACATTTTTCCTCTGGGTTATTTGGTTAGAAAACCTGGCTTTTCAATAAACAAATTTTCCACATTTGTTTATTTTTTTTTTGTTGGTATTTTTGGTTCTAAAGTCCACCGAGTGTGAACTAGAAAACAATAACAACAAATATCCATAAAAATGGTGCGCTGTTGCAGTTGCAGCAGTCGCCATCCAACAAATTGGGTCAATTTCAATTTGTATTAATGAGTTATTGGCACATAAATAAATTTTGGCTCGAAACAATCGGTGACACGTTCAAAAAAGAAATTATTAACAAAAAACCAACAACTAAACGGGTTTATCAACAGATGTTTACATATTCATGACGATCATGAGGGATATTTTTTAATATAATATTAAAAGTTTGGAAGATTACGTCGGAAAAAATTACATGTGTAAATGCAGGTATCCAACAGAATAATTGCGATCCTCTTTGTAAAAGTATAACTTCTGGCATCATAGAATAGCTCAAAGAAGAACTCAAACTGTGGATTAATAGCCATTGGAGTCTAATCAAAACCATTGTCCTACATTGACAATCAGTTATAAGGAATTTTCCTACACTCAACAGATATCGAATACGAATTTACAGAAATAATATTTAGCAGTTTTAAGTGCATTTTCAAACTAGCCAAATAGGCTTTAATTTAATATTTAACAAGATAACAAGTAAAAAAGCAGTAAGTTCAGTCGGGCCGAACTTTGAATACCCTCCACCATTTGGTATGAATTAGGAAATTTTCAAAAAAACTAGTTAAAAAGTAGTAAGTTCGGTCGGGCCAAACTTTGAATACCCTCCACCATTTGGAACGAATTTGGAAATTTTAAAAAAATTAAAATCTTTAAAAAAATCTGTTAAATTATAAAAATACCGAATATTGCTGTTATATTGGGGTCTATACGACGTGGACCTACATAGCCATTGTTTGCCATTAGCCATTACCATATTCAAATTCGAAACTTGAAAGAAACGTTGAATAATGTAGCTAAAATCATCAAAATGTCGTATATAGGGAGGTACCATTGTATCGGAGCTGTGCGAAGACCTAGATCAGCATAGGCAATTTTCTGTCACAGGCTATATCATCCATTACTAACGTCAAATAGGATATCTCAAACAATTTCGGTGGGTATTGTACCTAAAATCGTCAAAATACCGAATATAGGGAGGTACTGATATATGGGGCCTATACGAAGACCTGGACATGCATAGACATTTTTCTGTCATAGACTGTAGTTCTCACTACGAACTCTTAATACGTAATTTGAAACAATTCCGGTGAATAATGACGCTAAAATCATTAAAATACCGAATTTTGGGAGGTACCGTTACATGGGGGCTAAACGAAGACGTGGACCTGCCCAGATAATTTTCTGTCATAGGCTGTAGTATCCATTTCGAACTTCAAATACCAAAGTTGAAACAATTCCGGTGAATAATGTCGCTAAAATCATCAAAATACCGAATATCGGGAGGTACCGTTATATGGGGGCTATATGAAAACGTGGACCTACATGGCCCATTTACGAACTTAACCTGCCTACTGGAAAAATAAACACGTTCGTTCAAAAGATAGCGTGATTACAACAGACGGTCAGACAGACAGACAGACGGACATGGCTAAATCGACTTAGAATTTTACGCTGATCAAGAACATATATACTTTGTTGGGTCTGACATGAGTATTTCGAGGAGTTACAAACAGAATGACAAAGTTAATATACCCTCCATAGTATGGTGGAGGGTATAAAAAACAATAAAAATTCTGTTAAAATCCTAAAAATACCGAATATCGGAAGTTGCGATATATGGAGGATATACGATATTGTGGACCTATATAGACAATTCTATTTCAGGGGATAAAGTACACATACGGAACTCCTTGTGTACAATTTCAGACAATTCCATTGAAAAATGTGGTTAAAATCATCATAATACCGAATATCGGGAGATGCCGTTATATGGGGGCCATACGATATCGTGGACCGATATAGCCCATCTTCGAACTTGACCTGTCTGCAGACAAAAGACAGATCTGTGCACAATTTTAGCTTCCTATCTTAATTTGTTTTGACTGTAGCGTGATTACAACAGACGGACGGACAGGGCTAAATCGTCTTAGAATTTTACGCTGATCAAGAACATATATACTTTGTTGGGTCCAAAATTATTATTTCGATGAGTTACAAGTTACTATGGATGGTGGAGGGTATAAAAAGTATCAGTCGGTTTATTTTATATGAGATTTTGTAATCATTTTTAGAAAATGTTAATATGTGCGTGACGCACCAGATATAGTCGACAAAAGTATTCAATTTGCATACTTCAGGTAATACAGATAAAAATATTGGTACGGGCAAAATTACAAGAAAATCTAACATTTATATTCAATTTTATGCGAAATCCATATTCATCTCAGGTTTCTGATTTAGAGAAATATTTAGACATAAAAAGTTGTAAAGAATCATTGACTTGTTTTGTAAGTTATGACAGATAAAAGTATTGAAAATTGTGACTCTTTGTGGGTGAGGTACCAGAAGGTGTTCGCAGATATACAGGGTGAGATATAAAAAAAACTGCAACAAAGTCAAACGCCACAATTTTTTACCTTTTTTTGAATGAAAGCAAAAAATGTTGGAAATAGCATTAAATTTTAGAATAAGTTTAGATTTGTTCCAATTAGTCACCTTTGGCACGAATTATGGCCTTCAAACGGTATTTTGACCTATTCCCGGCGAAGCGCTTGCTTGAGGTGATCGTCACTTTGGTATTTTTTAATGCCAACCTTGCTTTCCAAAATACCAAAACGGATTGGTATACGGTGATTTTGGTGGTAATTGTGCGCTGGATATGAAGCGAGGAACCGCATTTTGTAACCATTCTTGGGTGGCGCGTGCTGAGTGCGATAGCGCACGCCAAAATATTTGCGAGCCCAAGGCTTTAATATACCCTCTAGAATATTTTCGCGATAATATTCGACAATTATTCTGATGCCACGGTCGATTAATACGAGCGGAGAGCGACCATCGGCTGTTATGGCGGCCCACACCATCACCATGGCCGGCGCTTGAGTTGTGGTGGCCAACCGAAGGTGCACATTTTCAGCTGACCTCTTTGGCAAGTAAACACGATCATTTTGTTTGTTTACAAACTACTGGACAACGATTGTTTTCTCATCGGAGAAAACCAAGTTCGGCAATTCAACCACTTTCGCTTTCAATTTTGAGTCTATTTTGCGGTGGAAGTTCTTGCACTTTTTGGAATTTCAATGACTTTACCCAGAGCTCATTTTTCAATATTTGCCGAATGGAATATTGCGATATGTTCAGCTCACGAGCCATTTTTCGACCACTGCGACGAGGGTTTCGACAAGTGGCTTCTTTACTTTTACAACCATTTCTGCTGATGTTGCTGTTTTCTTCCGTCCACTTCCTTAACGTCGGGCTACGTCATCAGTATCACAGTAACGAGTGATGGTATGAGACACAAAAGATTTATTCACATTTAAATGCTGGAGTGCTCTAACGATAGCCACTTGTGGTTTTCTGGATAGCCACTTGTATATATTCCTTTTCTGAAGTGTAATTTTTTTTATAGGAAACGCAAATTTTAAGCTCAAATTTTAACATATTCAAAGCACTTTCAAATATGTGTGATTGCAATTTAGCGTCTAATGAGCTTTAATGACAGATGTGCCCTCACACTATCACGCTTGAATTCCATCACGAATAATTTTTTCTGGAAAATTCTCACCAAAAGGCTTTTGTACACTTGTAAACAATATAATGAGCTGTCACTGGAATAAATTTAACAGCTGTCGGACGAGTGACTTAGAAATGACAGCAGTCTGAATTTTGTTGCAGTTTTTTTATCTCACCCTGTATAGATAATTTTCCACATCCCTTTAATCAAAAACAAAATTCAATTTAACATTTTTTTCAGATTCATTTTATTTTTTATAATTTTACGTTTAATTATTAAATTACCACTTCAATGAATTTTTTTGTTTATTTTTCTTCTTTTTTTTTGTAATTCTCTTTAAATATATTTTTTATTTTTTAATTTTTGTTTTTTTTTTTTTTTCATTTCATTTTTTGTTGCAGTCTTAAAAAATTTTCTAAACATTAATTTAGTTCATGTTGGTTTTTTGTTTTCTTCTTATATTTCTTTTAAGTATTCTAAGATCTTTTTTTAAATATATTATTTAAATATAATGATTCCAAAAATGATTCTTCTTCTGTTGTTGTTTTCTTTTTTTAGTTTTACAAATTCAAATTTACAAGAGACATTTATTTATAATTTTTTTTTTTTTTTGAGTTTTTGTTTTTATGAATGTTGCAAAGATTTTCTTTTTGTCTGTATGGCGGCGAGGATGTTTTTTCCAGATTTCTTTTTTTTAGTTTTTGTAAAAATTCTATTTTGTTGTGGTAATTGTGAGAGTAGTAGTATTAGTAGTAGTAAACTTGTGTAAAGGACAATGAGAGAGTTAGCTTGGTTTCATTCGATTTTGTATTTTGTTTTTTTTTTTTTGGTATTTGAATTATTTAATTGTAAAAAATTCGTTTTAATTTTTTTAATGGTTGTAATAACAATTTTAAAAGGAAAAAACGTATGCACATGCTTATGGCAAAGGTTATTATTAATTAGTGGTTAAGGGGGAGTGGAGTGAAGTTAAACATGAGAATTGAATAAGTTTTCTTTACATTCAGCCGAGTTTCAATTATAACAAATGACAACAGACACTCACATCAATATTTTTTGAATATAAAATGTTTTCGTTTTTGGTTTGCTGATGATTTTTTTTATTTTCTGTTTAATTTGGTAAGAAAAATTTAGGTATGTTACCATAACAAGTGGTCTAGAAAGTCATCGTTTTTTCTGAGATATCATAACAGCAGCGACTGGCTGTGGAGGGCACTCGCGGTCCAACTATAAGTATGGTTTAATTATAAAAATGTGCCAAGTAGGGGACCGATTCGGATCAGGCACACAGACGGACGGACGTGGCTAGATCGACTTTTAATGGCCATAAGCGGACATTGTATAAAATAGGATATATGAAGTTCCAAAAATCTCTCTCTAATTTCAACATTGATGAGAGTAATTATTCCTTACAAGTAGCAGTTTATTTCCGGCCGGGCCGAAATTCTAATATCCTCCACCATTTCGAAAGATCTTGAAATTTTAAAAAAAAATCAATCCAAACAAGTTAAAAAGCAGTAAGATCGGCCGGGCCGAACTTTTAATACCCTCCACCATTTGCAACGAATTTGGAAATTTTAAAAAAATAAAATCCTTAAAAAATTCCTTTAAAATTTTAAAAATACCGAATATAGCCGTTATATTGTCATAAGTCATTACCATATTCAAATTCGAAACTTGAAATAAACGGTGAATAATGTAGCTAAAATCATCAAAATATCGTATATAAGGAGGTGCCGTTAAATTGGAGCTGTGCGAAGACCTGGACCAGCATAGACAATTTTCTGTCACAGGCTGTAGCATCTATTACGAACTTCAAATACCACATCTCAAACAATTTCGGTGGGTATTGTACCTAAAATCATCAAAATACCGAATATAGGGAGGTACTGATATATGGGGCCTATACGAAGGTCTGGACCCGCACAGACAATTTTCTGTCACAGACTGTAGTTCCCATAACGAACTTCAAATACCAATTTTGAAACAATTCCGGTGAATAATGTCGCTAAAATCATCAAAATACCGAATATAGGGAGTTACCGTTATATGGGGGCTATATGAAGACGTGGACCTGCACAGACAATTTTCTGTCTTAGGGTGTAGTATCCATTTTGAACTTCAAATACCAAATTTGAAACAATTCCCGTGAATAATGTCGCTAAAATCATCAAAATACCGAATATCGGGAGGTACCGTTATATGGGGGCTATATGAAAACGTGGACCTACATGGCCCATTTACGAACTTAACCTGCCTACTGGAAAAATAAACATGTGTGCAAAATTTTAGCCATCTATCTCAATTCATTCGAAATATAGCGTGATTACAACAGACAGACGGACATCGCTAAATCGACTTAGAATTTTACGCTGATCAAGAATGTATATACTTTGTTGGGTCTGATATGAGTATTTCGAGGAGTAACAAACGGAATGACAAACTTTATATACCCTTCCATAGTATGGTGGAGCGTATAAAAATACCGAATATCAAGAGGTACCGTAATATGGGAGATAAACGATATCGTGGACCTATATATATATACAATTCTATTCGAGATAGCAGAGTACTCAGAAGGATCTCCTTGTGTGACTTTTCAGACAATTCCATTGGAAAATGTGGCTTATGTCATGAAAATACCGAATATCGTGAGGTCATATCACGGTACCTCACGGATAAACGATAAACGTTATTTGGTAGGCAATAATCGCCTGGTACTATGGGATTTTAATGCCCACCATAAGTTGTGGCATTCCGTCCTAGGTAATGACCTGAGGGCATCAGCGCTGGCCCAACCTTTCTGATGTTCGGTTAGCAGAAAGAATTTTCCCAAACATTATCAAAGTAGCAGCCGAGATAAAACCAAACTTCCCAGCAGAGGCAGCGGAATTAGCAAACGAGCGTGATGATCTCCGTCGTACCAACCCTACTGATCCTAGAATCTGTGATTTGACAGTGGAAGTCAACCGGTTGGTACATGAGCATAAGAGGAAAAGTGGCTAGACTATCTGAAGTGTTGCCACATTGGAACCGATATGAGTATGCTGTTGGTAACGGTTAAGCCGCTTGCGAACCCTGTAAAAAGAATTTCGCGATTTCGCATGTAGCTAAGACTCTTGAGGCTTTACTCCTCCCCAACATTAGAGGAAGCTATTCAGTTACCAACCATCAACACGGATTCCGTCCACAACATAGTAACACAACAGCATTACACGCCATTTCCACACATATTATATAGGTCTGAACCAGAACAAGCCGTGTGACAGAACAGTGTTTGTGTTTGATACGGTCAATCATGCCATACTGTTTGAGGACGTGCAGAGAACCACCCTGCGGCCAAATTTGAAACGTTGGATAATCAACTATATGCGTGGACGCCAGTCGTACGGAACGACTGGAACTGTGCAACCTCTACCTTTCCGGAATTCCTCGTCCTCCTCGTCGGATGATTGTACGATCATGGCGTCGGGTCCAGTGGTCGATGACATATGTAAAAGGCTGAACCCCAATCTCGCGGAGCTTGGCGCATACTTCCACGAGAGGAAAATGAAAATATCCGCCACGAAATCAACGGCCACACTATTAACCGCATGGTCTGCGGAGATGAGAACACAGCTGAATGTGCAGGTCGAGGGGAATTTAATACCGACCACGAACTGCCCCAAGATTCTAGGGGTCACATTCGACAGCATGTTCAAGTTGTCCGTGCAAGCCACAGCTATCTGCGACAAGATGAAAAGTAGGAACAATGTCCTCAAGGCGCTAGCCGGCAGCACTTGGGTTGCGGAAAAGAAAACCTTGTTGAGCTCTTATAACGCGATTGGTCGATCTGTGGTCAGCTATGCGGCTCCAGTGTGGTCTGCGAATACTAGTGCTACGCAGTGGAAGCACATCCAGACCTGCCAGAACGCTACCCTGAGAACTGCGACAGGGTGCCTTCTCATGACGCCAATGGACCATCTACATGAGGAGGCGAAAGTCCTTCCCTTACGTCAGCATATTCATATGATTTCGTTGCAGTACCTGCTTGGGTGTTACCGTGAGAGTCATCCCAACCATCATATGGTGGATAAATCTCCCCCACCCAGGCGTGTCAGGAAGGACATATACGATCTAGAGAGGGAGGTCCAACGCTATAAGAGAAAACCTCTATATGAAGAACCCTATCAGGCAGGCCTGAGTGGCATTCATACCGATGCAGTCGCGGATGCTATCAGCAGATATAAAATGAATGCCGTCCTCGGAGTCCACCCCCCATCTATTGCAGCTGAAGAACGCCAGCTAGACAGCCTAGACAAACCAGGGTAGTTTTACCGCAGTTACGTTCAGGATTGTGTAGTTGTCTCAATACGTATTGGGCACGAATTAATGAAGATGTGCGTGACGCCTGTCCAGCGTGTGATACAGGCCCGCACAATACGCTGCACAGCCAAACCTACACAACTCACTCCAGAAGATCTCTGGCTACAGCCCATTAAAGTAGCCGAATTTCTAAACCTGGAGCAGGAACCAGATTAGCAGAACGCCAACACTTACATGTACTACTGCTACAACAACATCTGTATCTGTTTGGGTGCTATCACGAGTTTCAGTGGTCCCCAAATGGAGCCTAAAATACAATTTATTAAAACATTAACTTATACTGGCCCACGTCTTTTTTTCATCCACTAAACCTTAAAAGAATGGCGCGCATATGTGTCTCAGAAGTCAGGTTCTATTGCTCGCTCTCACTGACTTTTCAGCTCATTTGTTATGTTAACATACACACACACACATACAATGTAATGCTTATTTATGTAATGAAATTGTTGTATAGTTTAATAAAAATGGAATATTTTAAATGTATTTAATTCTATTATTTAAAAAGATCGTTTTGTATTCATTTCTATTTTTTTCCTTTTTTTTTTGGTGCATTGGAGATCATTAAAAATTGTTTGAAATTATAAACAAACATATGGCATTGACAATTAGGTTTTTGAAAATAGTGAGGGAGAAGGGGGCGAAATTAAGGCAACTTATTGCGAAATGGTGCTCTTCTTATGTCTAGAGTTTGGCTTATTTAATATAGTTTTGGATTTGTTTATACAAAAAAGCTTTACAAGTTTTGAGTTAAATTTATTCATTATTCTGATGACAACAACGTTTATTTATTTATTTTTTTTTTTTGAAAAAGAGGTTTTGAGTTTTAATTTCTATTATTTTTTCTGATTTTATTTTTCTATAAAAATATTTATTGATATTTTTGTTGTTGTAGTAATTATTAACTATTAGTTTTTAGCTGTTGTTTGAGGATTTTATTGGAAAAATATTTCTTTTTTTTTTTGGTTTTTTTGACAACTTTGTACAAGTTTGTTGGTTTTTTAAATTACATTTTTTTGAAAACTAAGCCAAAGGAAACAACTTATAAGAATTTTCATTAAAACTTCAGCTAATAGGAAATTTCTAAATTTTGAAATCCAACTCCAAGAAAAATTCTTTAAAAAATAAATTTAAAATGTAAATGTAAATATCTGACCTAAGATTGAGTTATTATAAACTTTACTTAATTTTTGTATTGTAGAAGTAAATTAAATAAGATAAATGACCATACAATTTAAAATTTATTTTAAGAATTTAATAAATAAAATATTTAATAAAGAAATCGACTTGACCTTGGCCTTGAATAATCGATTTTAGCGTTTAAGAAAGTTTTGCAAATTTCTATCTAAGTTCAAAAGTTACAGAATTTTGGATAGGCTATTTTAATAACTTTTTTCGTCAAAATCCGGGAACAAACAATTGAAATGACTGTGGCCCGTTATTATGTTGCGAATACTTATTTATCTTTTTCCACAAAAAGTCGAGTTTTTAAACGGAATACTCGGCAAATTTCGCATAAAAATCATTTTATATTCTTTATAGACCGAACGCTTTTGATGAACGACGTGCCAGCAATTAAAAAAAAATAAACTAAAAACTATAAACAAGTCTTTACATAAATTTTCTCACGACCTCTGTAACTATTTTTTCTACCATGTAGCTTCAATAAATGTTGTTTATGTCTATAGTTTCAGATTCATAAACAATAAGGTGAGACTCGGAGACGAGGAAACCTAGAGTGACAGCGAGGAGGAGAAAGAAGACCCCCCAAGCAACACGAAACAGGGAGTCGATGACAAAATTACCGACTCTCAAGAAGCCCGTCTACTGGAGGACCAATGATTATCCAGATCAATAATAACAAGTAAAAAACATTAAGTTCGGCCAGGCCAAACTTTTAATACCCTCCACCTTTCGGGTAAAGGAAACATTAGATGAAATGTGGCAAAAACCATTAAAATTCCGAATATCGGGAGATACCGTTATATGGGGACTATATCAAATCATGGACCTACACATGCAATGTTTCGCCAAAGGAGGTAGAACCCATTATGTCCTACAAATACCAATTTTCAGACAAATCCGTGAAGAAATGTGGCAAAAACCATCGAAATACCGAATATCGGGAGGTACCGTTATATGGGGGCTATACCAAAACGTGGACCTATAATTACAATGACTCGCCACCCGAACTGGGACCCGTTATGATCTTCAACTACCAATTTTCAGAGCAATTCTTGAAAAAATGTGTCAAAAATCATCAAAATACCGAATATTGGGAGGTACCGTTATATGGGGACTATATCAAAACGTGGATCTATACATACAATGTTTCGCCACACGAACTAGGACCCATTATGACCCACAAATACCAATTCTTAAACAAATCAGTGAAAAAATGTAGCAAAAACCATCAAAATACCGAATATCGGGAGGTACCGTTATATGGGGGCTATACCAAATCATGGACCCATACATGCAATGTTTCGCCACCAGAGCTGGAACCCATTATGACCAAAAAATACCAATTCTCAGACAAATCCGTGAAAAAATGTGGCAAAAATAATCAAAATACCGAATATCGGGAGGTACCGTTATATGGGGACTATACCAGAACGTGGACCGATATAGCTCATTTTCAATATCAACCATACTAGACACAACAAAAATTGCTCTGCTAAATTTTGGGGCTCTTCGTCAAACAATGTGGGCTGTATCGTGATTTCAACAGACAGACAGACGGACACCGTTAAATCGATTTAGAATTTCATGCTGATTATGAATATATATACTTTATGGGGTCTACGACGAATATTTAAAGATGTTACAAACGGAATGACAAAGTTAATATACCCTCCTTTCCAAGGTGGAGGGTATAAAAACTAATAAATACAGGTAAGATACACATTGGACTACACCATATTAATTACCAACTGTTCTATGCCAATACAGGGTCTCGACCAAGAACTTGTCTAATTTGTCACAAAAACTTATGTTTTCTTTTCTCCCCAGAATTATCATCATCGGACGCAACAGTATTGAGGCAGGGGAACGACAACATATACCTAGCGTCAGTATACCTACCGTTCGACGCGCCGACATTACCACCTACGTCGGAATTGCAGCGGTTTTTGAGCAAAACAAAACAAACAGGTAACTCTCACCACATTGCGTGGAGTAGTACTAACACTAATAAAAGGGACCAGTCCCTACTAGATTATCTAAATAATAATGACCTAATAATTCTTAATATTGGAAATAAAGCGACATTTGTAAACAAAGAACATTTGATAAAAATATGTATACACTAGCAGTATGCATTGACATCGAAGGCGAGATTTAATAATATTTTTTAATCTTAATTATTTAAGAACAATTCAAAAAGCACCTATTTATTATTACCATCCACCATTTTGACGGAACTTGAAAAATTTCCAAAACATTCCTTTGAAAAATACTACTGAAAGGAAATCCGTTATATGGGGCCTATACGAAGACGTGGTTCTGCAAAAGTAAAAGCAAACTTTAAATATGAAATTTGAAACAATTCCGGTGAATAATATCGCCAATATCATCAACATACCGAATAAAGGGAGGTGACGTTATGTGTGGACTATATGAAGACGAGGACCTACATAGAAAATTTTCGTCATGGGTAGTAGTACCCATTAAGAGCTTTAAATGCGAATTTTGAGGCAATTCCGGTAAACAATGTCCCTAAAATCAACAAAATACCGAATAACGTAAGGTACCCATATAGGGTGGATATACGATATCGTGGACCTATATAGGCAATTCTCTTCCAGGGGTTGAAGTACTTACAAAGAACTCTTCGTATAGAATTCCAATTACATTGTGGCTAAAATTATCAAAATAACGAATATCGGAGGTTAACGTTAATTGGGTCTATACGATATTGTGGACCGATATAGTCCATCTTCGAACTTGATCTGCCCGCAGACAAAAGACTGATCTGTGCAAAGTGATAGCTTCCTATCTTAATTCGTTCTGACTCTTGCGTGATTACAACACGCATAGAATAGATCTTTTGTGTCTCGTACCATCGCTCGTTACCGTGATACTGGTAGCATAGTCCGAGTCAAGACGGAAGAAAACAGCAACATCAGCAGAAATGGTTCGAAAAGTAAAGAAGCTACTTGACCGAAACCCACGTCGCAGTGGCCGAAAAATGGGTCGTGAGCTGAACATACCGCAATGTTCCATTCGGCAAATATTGAAAACTGAGCCATTGAAATTCTAAAAAGTGCAAAAATTTACACCGCAACAGGAATAAAATAGATACAAAAGAGCTAAAGAGTTGCTTCGCTTGGCCGAATGTGGTAAACTGCCGAATTTGGTTTTATCCGATGAGAAAACATTCGTTGTCCAGCAGAACTCAAGCGCGGGCCATGGTGATGGTGTGGGCAGCTATAACAGCCGATTGTCGCCCTACACTCGTATTAGTCGACCGTGGTATCAGAATAAATGCCGAATATTATCTCGAATATATTCTGGAGGGTGTATTAAAGCCTTGGACACGCAAACATTTTGGCCGCAGACAGCGTGCGCCACCCAAAAATGGTTACAAAATGAGGTTCCTCGCTTCATTTCCAGCGCACAATGGCCACAAAATCTCCGGATACCAATCCGTTGGACTATTGTGTCTGGAGTATTTCGAATGCAAGGTTGGCACTAAAAAATACTAAAGTTTCGATCCGCTCAATAATCAAGCGCTTCGCCGGATATGGGCCAAAATACCGCAGAGCAACATTCGGGCAGCATGTGACTGTTTCATTGGCCATTTGAAGGCCATAATTCGTGCGAAAGGTGACCAATTCGAACAAATCTAAACGTATTCTAAAATTTGATGTTATTTCCGACATTTTTTGCTTTCATTCAATAATTTAAAAAACAAAATTAAAAATTATGGCTTTTGACTTCTGTAGATAAAACATAGTAAAAGAATGCATCAACAAGTAAACAAATTTCTCAATATTTGCTACTACAAAAAAAATTAGTTTTACACAGTGTAATCGATAGAATTACAATTTAATTCATGTAAAAAAATATATAATAAAATTTAAAAAAAAAACAATATATTTATAAGATTCTTTATTTTAGGGAGGCTAAATTTTTCACACAAAAAAAATTTAAAACTTAGTTGGAATATCTATACTATTATACAATTTCAATATTTTTAATACAATTTTCAGCATTTCTTGGTTTTAGATTTGAGTCATGCCTTAAAATATTGTGTTTTTTTTTTGGCAATTTTTCGTTTTGTTTGGTATTGTAAAAAAACATACTGTTGTATGGGATAAATCGAAAAAAAAAATTAGCAATAAATTCTTACAATGGTTGCCTTGTTGATGAACTTTTTCAAATAATTAAATTGCATTGAATGCTTAAAGTATTTTTAAATTTCTAATAATATGTATAATTTTCTTTTTCTTTTATATATAGGGCATGCAGTTGTTGTGATTTGTTTAATTATTTTTTTATTTATCTATTATATATTGCATAATTAGTCTAAAAATCGTTATTTCAATTTTTGCTTTTGAAATCTTAAACTAAAAAAAATCAAAAATGAAAACAAATTGAATTATTTATATAATTGTTATATATAATATTAATAGTTTAGTTTGTTTACACACACGCAATTATAGAACGGAAAGAACAAATTTAAACAAAATGCAAATAAAACTGGAATACTATTTAATTGTAACTTGTGAGAAATTAAATAAATAAAAGTAACCTTCGAAACAAAGTTCCAGTCAAGTGTGTATTTTGCATTTGCTTCGGCAATGGAGCAGTGCTGTCGTCGTCCTCGGTATTTTAAAGCTTTTTAGCGCCCAATTTCATTGGACCACTGTTGCGTTGAGCACGTCTCGCCTCCAGTTCACGTTGACGTTGTAGTTTCTTTTCCTCACGTTTTCTTCGGGCCTCATCGAGTTTGGGATTGCCTAAAATATTGTTTTGACCATGTTTTTATGTGTTTTTTTCTTGATTTTTGGATTGTACAAAATTAACACAACACTCACAAAAATATAGATACAGTGCAATGTATTACAGTAATATGTTTTATATAAGCAGGATGAAAAAGTGCGTGCAAAAATATAGGCGAAATAATTTGCAAGATGAAGTGCAGGGGACTTTTTGTGATTTAACTATGATGTATAAGTTTATGTTACATTAGGGGTTATTTAGTATGTACAAAAATGCCAAATGATACATTTACATTCAAAAGTTTCACATGCCAAATGCATTATTAAAATGTAAGCAATAGTATAATTTTTAATATGCAAGTACAGAATGTTAGAAAAAAAAATAAATAAACATTCAGATAATAGTAATAAAAATGAATAAAGCTGTACATTAAATGTAGCGGGTTGAAAATGAAAATCCAAAATTTCTTAACAACCTCTCTAAACTAAACTAAAGAATGCGGTAAATGTAAGTACATAATCTTCATGACAAGTTAAACAAGTTAAAAAGCAGCAGGGCCGAACTTTGAATAACCTCCACCATTTGGAACGAATTTAAAAATTTTCAAAAAATAAACTCGTTAAAGTTCTTTTAAAATCTTAAAAATATCGAATATAGCCGTTATATTGGGGTCTATACGACATAGACCTACTGTGACGGCAAATATCTTTCGTCATTTTTGCCCACACAAAACGCTATCATAAATTCCAATTAGCCTAGCCAAATTCTTGCGAGCAACCACACTCAATAAAGGTGAACCGTTATCACAACAATACACAGCAACACTCATCACTACCATTGCACAGTGGTCGAGGTCGTATGGGAACAGCGGCCAAAAATACTTTCAGTGCAGATATCAATATGATTCTTTGGTTATGGTACATTGATGGGATAAAAATTAAAAATGTGATAAAATGGATATGGTCGATGCATGTTTTGGCATGGTCCCCTTATAACGTACCTCCCGAATAAGGGTTATTTGCCCAATTTTTGTCACATTTTACACTAGATTGTTCTGTTATTTGACATTTTGCGTTCTAAAGAGCTAAAAAATAGTCTTTTTGAAAATTATTTGGAACGGTCCGCCTTCAGGTAGAGTCCCTCTGTAAAGGTACCTTCAAGAATAGAAGTATTTTTTAAACAAATCCTGGGTTGCCCATATTCAACGGACCTTTGGGCCCATTCCAATCGACGAGGCTTGTCCGCAGGCAAGGTTCTTTGCGTCAATTGAATTTTGTACGGGAACAAATGCAAATCAATGCGAATAATCCGTTGTAAAGTAGACCGAGCCATGTCCAACTGCTAAGAACGGCGTTTTTGGTATATTCTTGGGGTCCTCTCAACACTGGCTCGTACGGCAGCGATATTCTCGGCCGATCGCCTTGGTCGACTTTTATATTGCCTCTTCGGATTAGAAAGAGCCTTACCAGTCGAAAATTTTTCGTATAAACGCTTAATGGTGTTCTTAGAAGGCGCACTTCTCACATTTTTTAATGTTTTAAAAGCACGTTGAGTTTTCACAATTGACTTCTTGTAAATTCCAACTATTTCAGAGCGCTCGCGTGTCGTGTATTGGTTCATGGTAAAAATCTGCTTGGACTGACGCTTCAAACGCGGTATGTCATTAAGCGATGTGACATCTCTGTCAAAAATTATGGCGTTGCCAGATGGGTCCGTCGAATATGGGCAACCCTGTATTAAAATTTTATTAGCTGTGGGTGAAAGATAGTGCCATGGATATCTATTTGTTAACTCTTTAGCCGTTTTCAGTGCAAAGGCCTTAAATTTTTGGACATTAATATTATACCCAGAAGACAATGCAGGCAACATTATTGAACACCCCTCAATTATATCCTTATCAATCCCAAACAACAAAAACATATTCTATGTCACTAGCACCATAGAACTGACAAAATTGGAGCGAAGTCACTTCAGTATATTGGGCATAACATACAAATCTGACAAAATCTGAAAGTTAAATTAGCACTTCTTAAATCTTAGGACCATTACTAATGGCGTGAAAAAAATCACATTGGAGGATTCAGGGGGGAAAACAATTAAAACTTTAACTGAAATCCAATTTTATTTTCAAAATTAATCTCAAAGGCAACTCAGAACACTCACATCGTCTATATTATACACAACTACTAAACACACAAATTACTGCACTAAAAATAAGTCAATACCTTGCTTTTCAATAATTATACTAAGATTTGTCATTTTAAAATGTATTTAATATTGTAATACAGATCTATTTTTACTCCACTTTTTCACTGATCCCACTGAAAAAAGCACCTAACTACATTCTCTCTTTTTTGATGCTATTTTCGAAGTGTCCCGTTGCAATGAAGCCAAGATTATTATGTTTTCTAAAAAGTTTAACCTCTTAAGAGTTCATATGTACACATTTGATAATAAATATCTGATTTTCATTTTTTGAATTTTGGCCAATGGCAGCGACCACTGTGTGCATTGGCAGTGATGAGCACGTGTATTGTTGTTGTGATAACCAAATTTTTGTAAACAAGTTCCCATTACTCCACCACGAACACATGGTGGAGTCGGGTATAAAAGGGCAGTCGATGGCAGAATCGAGAGAGGGAGTGCCAGACCTTGAACGTGTCAACACCAAATTCGGTAAGTTACATCCTTCCTTTGAGTACTTATTAAGGTCTCTATCAATCTATCCTTGAATATATTGTAGTGCAAACGTATCCTAGATCCTTGTAGTGCAACTTGTATTAAGGTCTCTGGCAACCATATCCTTGAATATCCTGTAGTGCTTTCATACTTATTAAGGTCTCTTGTTTGATCCTTGTAGTCCGCTTGAATAATTAAGGTATCTTGCAACCTTATCCGTGAATATCCTGTAGTCTGCTTGAGTACCTATCCAGGTCTCTAGCACTGAATCCAGCCCGAATCCTGAGCACCCAAATCCTGTGTCCTGGTCCCGTTTCTCGTGTACTTATCCAGGTCTCGAGTCGAAGAACCGCTTCCAATTCCGGACCGAAGACCTTTAGGAAAATCTCTCGTAATAAAAACGTAATATCAAACTCAAACCACTGTCTTTCTCTTTCTGTCTCAACGAATAAAAATTTATGTACGGACTTTTGGACCCCTGTGAGCTATCCCAGCCCAAGGGGAGAAATCCTGTCGTTAAAATCCAAATTCGAAACTTGAAATAAACGGTGAATATTGTACCTAAAATCGTCAAAATACCGAATATAGGGAGGTACTAATATATGGGGCCTATACGAAGACCAGGACCTGCATAGATAATTTTCTTTCATAGACTGTAGTTCCCATTACTAACTCAAAATATATAATTTGAAACCATTCCCATGAAAAATGACGCTAAAATCATCAAAATACCGAATATTGGGAGGTACCGTTATATGGGGCCTATACGAAGACGTGGAACTGCACAGACAATTCTCTGTCTTAAGCTGTAGTATCCATTTCGAACTTTAAATATTAAATTTGAAACAATTCCAATGAATAATGTATAACCAAATTATCGAAAATAGGGAGGTACCGTTATATGGGGGCTATACCAAAACGTGGACCTACATGGCCCATTTTCAATGCCAAAAGTCCTGCAGACATAATACACATTTGAGTAAAATTTTATCAATCTACTTCAATTCGTTCGGAAGGTAGAGTGATTTCCACAGACGAACGAACATCGCTAAATCGACATAGATTTTTATGCTGACCAAGAATATATATACTTTGTGGGGTCTAAAATGTATATTTTACATGACGAACTTAATATTAAAATCTGATAACATATATTGATATTCTCTTCATTTAGACCCCTATCGACGAAGTAGTTGACTTCAGGATTTAGACATTAAAGAACTTAAAACTTTCAGAAACTTTGAGATATTGAAATAACATAACAAATTCTGTTGTGACGAAATTCTAATAGTTTCTAACTTGACGTATTTTGAAAATTTTATTTATCATATATTATATTATTTAATTTATTTATATATAATATTTATTATAATTTATTTATTTCAATTCATTCATGTAATAAAAGCCTTTAAGGCCAAAAACATTACATTATAATAAGTTCTGAGCAAACTAAAATTATTACAAATAAATTTATAAAATTAGAAAAAAAATTACATACCACTCATTTATTATGAGCTTGAGTTAGAGTTTGGCACCCAACCACGACAACAAGAAAAAAACAGGGTAGAGGTTCCAGATAGCAGTAACACAAATTCATGACTTAGCAACATTATGAAACTCAGTTAATATTAAAAAATGCAAGAAGTTTTATTTTAAACACATTATTAGAATGCGAAAATAATCGCAATTCCAAGTGCAATGTATTCCAACTACGCGCAACACAAATACGAAATGATCGGCTAAAAATATTTTTCAACATTCTAGAAATGAATAATTGAGGATTCCTAGTGAAGTGGGAAAAGTCAAATGATCTATATGATTGAATAGGCTTACTGTATTTAGTAACCTTGTAAAATAAAAATAATTTTCGAAAATCAATATAATCATGAAAGGAACATCCCCAAAAATTCTTAACAAAGTCTGAAATATGTCTCCTTCTAGGAACATTATATACAAATCTTACAATTGTATTAACAAGTCTCTTAAGTTTATTTAAATATATACCCACAGTACCTGAAATGACCTCAAAACCATATTTGACATGAGTCATTAACAATGCCTCTCCCAGTCTTTGTTTAATTCGGACAGGTAGATATAAGTTACAAGCATAAATTTTATCCAAAACATATTGAACATATATGTGAAACTCTGAATGATCTCTATATTATCTTCTTAATTTTATTTGTATGGTATAATGTGAGTTACTATTTATACTCTGTTTTGTGAGTAATAAAATAGTTCTCTCTTATTTTTAGCTCGTTTCTGCTACAATTTTTCACTGCTCTACTAGACTATTGTTTAGTTGGTGATGGTGAATCGAGGTGTAGGGTTCGAGCTTCTTGTGAATTATTAAGATAAATTATTAGGTTTAATATGTTATTTGTTAAGTTTGAATTAATCATTGAATTTGTATTATGTTAGGGTATTGTAGATAGATAATATAAGTTATGGGCCTTGTGGGCTTATTTATATTTCTTTGTAAGGTAAATAAATGAAATGAAATGGTCTCACAACAACAACGAGTTCCTAATAGTCCAATCGACTACATTACGAAGATAACAATTTTTATTGCTTTGACATATTTCAGGAAAAGCTGATCGACCACTGAAAAGCAAAAATATGTCATCAGCAAACATAAAGGTACGGCAATCTGGAAAATTTGTGTATACAGGTAGATCATTCACATAGAGCATAAACAAGAGGGCCCCAAAACGGAACCCTGTGGAACACCAGAATGAAGAGGCAGAAAATCCAATTGAAGGTTATTATAACTAACTTATTGGGTCCTATTACTCAGAAACGAAAAGATAAGCCTACATGTCGAATCAGAAAATCTATATTCATTCAGAAGTTTGTAAATCAATCGTTTGATGTTTATGGAATTAAAAGCTTTTGACATATCAAGCGAAAGAAGGACACTAAGTTTGCAATTATTTATATCTTCCCGAATGCTATCAGTGAGAGAGAGAAGTAAATGTGTCGTACTATGTCCTGCTCGAAAAGCAAACTGAGAGTCACAAATATAATTAGAACAATGGTGAATGATTTGGTCAATTACTTTTGATATAGCTCAATTATTTTTGATATAGCTGGAAGAATAGAAATGGCACGCAAATCATCAGGCCCACAAACATTCTTTGTTTTTGGTATAGGTAAGACTCGCGCTCTTTTCCAATATTGGAGAAATGTTGAAGTCATTTGAACACATCATATTGTAATTAAGCATTTTGGATATTTTATGTGAAGATGTCTTTTACAAGGGATTGTTTTGTTTCAAAAAGCGCAAATTTTATATTCAGTCAATAATTTAAAAACATAGCCGAATAATTAAATATGAATGTACGTGCAAAATATAATGAAAACAAATAAAATAATTAAAAATAAAAACACTAAACTTGCATTAAACAAAAGCATATACAATTCCAGACAATTTCCCAACAGAGAATTATTTACACAGAAACATAAAAAATCATTTCTCACTCACCTGTCAAAGGTTCGTCGATAGGTTCGAATTCACCATCTGCCCAGGAATCACTGTTCCAATTGGCATTGCTATTCGTTGAATTATTCATGTGATGCGGTGATTTCTGCTGTGGCGGACTAATGTTATTGCAATTGAGGAATGGTGTTGGCGATGTTGTTGTATTACTAGCCGATGATAAATTAGCCGATAGATCTCTTGGTCGTAGACTTGACGATAGTGATGTTGAGCCGAGTGTTGATTTGGAAGGTGATGTATTGTGGGAATTAAGTTTGGCCAATGGCTCAATTAATTCGTTCAATTGATGTTGTTGCAATTGTTGTTGGTGAGGCCGTATGGGTGATTGTCGTAATTGCATTTGTTGTTGTTCTTGTTCCTGAGCTTCCTCTTCGCCCTAAAAAGTTTTGAAATGAAATGTTTAAACAAATTAGTTTGTTCTTTTTAAAACATATGTTACTGTGATGAACATTTTAGTATAAAAATGAAAAGGGCGTGCTTTTCCTTTCCAATTTAAATTAAATTTGTTTTAAAGATAATTTTCTACTACAATCTCTGGAGAAGAAATATTGACTTATAATCATAAGCATGCATGACAATACGATATTAAACGCGAAAGAAAAACTCAATTCCAAATGAGTTTTTCATATTTTTTTTTAATTTTTGACTTAAATTCAAATTTGAAACATTTTTTGTTTTCTTCAAACATAAACCTCTCGTGAAGAAAACCGAGAACATGAAAATATTTAGGGTATTATTGTTTCCTTTAAAAAATATTGTTATCAGCTGCTTACCGGATCCTCTTCCAAACTACCCCATTCTTCATTGTCCCAACCATCTCGGACATCCGCTAGCGCTGTGTTGACCGATAATGGACCATTGTTAGGCGAACCAGCCATTGGTGAGCTAGGATCCTGTGATGTCTAAGAGTTGTTTATTTAGTTTTAATCAATAAAATTTTCTATTGCATGAAATACTTACGTCCATTTCACCCCAGTTTTCATTGTCCCAATCATTGTTGCCATAATCGGAGGCAGATGCAGATGTATCATTGCTTTCATGTTCCAATGAAGTCATGGACGTTACAGAAGAGGTGGTTGTCGATAAACTGCTGCTTGATGGTTGTTCTAAAAACAGAAATATATATATAAACTTAGAGCACTTTTGGGCGGAATTTCTATTGGAAATTATTTACCTAACGACGCAGGTTTTGATAAATTACGGCCTGTCAACGGTGGTCGAGGTCTTGAGGAATCACTTTGACTACGATAGAACTTAGATGTTACAGCTGTTACTGCCCAACCAGCCCAGGTGGCGGCAGCGTTACCGATTGATGGAGTGGCTGTGTGAACATCGGCCTCTGTAGGTAAAAGTTATTGTATTAATTTTCCACAAAAAATATTATGAAATCAAATTTACCCATTGTCTCTCTTAGGCTTGGATCTTCAGAAACTTTTTCCAACTTGCCCAAAAACCCTCGAATTGTTTTAAAGGCTGGATCGCGTACACTTTTCTCCGGATCAATTGTAAGCGAACACAATGCAGGTAAGACACGATTTGCAACTTCGCTGCAATATTAACGAAAGGATAAAACTGTTCCTTGATAAACGTTCAAGACTTAAACTTACTTTAACAAGAAGTATTGTTGGGTGGCGGCTAAAGCTAAAACTCCGGCTACCCTGGCGGGTGGAAAAGGATCACGCATGGCGCGTATAAAAGCTGATACTAAAACACGCTGTCGTACCTGATAGAAGAGAAGTAGCAGTCGTCATGTTTCATGTTTGTTTTGAGTTATTTATAAATGTTTTACTAACCTGCGGATGTAGATGAGGTGCTATTTTGCCCAAACAAACGGTGGTATTTGTACGTATTCCACCCTGATCATCGCGGGCCTGAAGACGTGCAAAATGTCTCAAAACTTCCACATTTAAATTATTGTAATTTAATTTTGGAGCCAAGTGTATAATGGACTGCAAGATATAAATTGAAAATATGTTTAGTTGCATAAAAAAATATTTATTTTCCTTACTTTGACAGTCTGTTCCCGTATGGTGGCATTTGTATCAAGAAATCCATGAGCTACTTGGGGGAATATTTGATCATTTACCACTTGGGGCTGCAGATGCGCAATAAACAGCTCGAGTTGCTGCAGTAAACGTGAACGTGTTACACGATCCGTAGAACCAAAAAGTTTAACAACACAGGGAACAATGCGTTTTTGATATTCCGCTTCATCTAGGAGTTTTCCAAGCTACAAGAAAATTAGGCAATTTATTTAAATTTCTTCAAAAATTCAAAACAAAAATATTACCTTGAACATGGGCGCCAATACAGCTGAGCCAGCATCACCATATTCATATGCCGTTATCAGTTGTGGTAAAATCTTGTGCCTTTACAAAAGAACAAATAACATAAAATATTTCTATTATCAGTAATTTGAATTGAGTAATTGGTTTTCTTTACGAAACTCACTTGCACACGTTATCAGGAAAATTGTCCAAATGTAATGTTAGGCCCGAAAAGAAACGATTCTTTTCCGCTTTATCTTTGATTTGTATTTCTTCGAGGAACAATAGTGTGTCGACTAAATCGTTTTTAAAGAATCCACCAGGTTTACGACAACGCGTTATAATATCAGCCGGATTGGGACGATTCGAGGGAGATGCACCAACCAATTCACAGTACAGCGATTGTAATGATTTCGGAATGCAGTCAATGTCTTTGAGATTGGAACGGGAACGGAGTGGTCCGTTAAATGATTCCCAAACGAGACAGCCCAAACCCCACATGTCAGCGGAACTGGAAATAGGAAAACAAAAGCGAATAATTGTTAGTAGGTTTTAATAAAAAATCTAATTCAAGGAAAATATTCTAAAAAAATCCATTTCATTTACGTTATAGTGAGGAACATTTAAAGGTCACTTGATGTGATATCTGGGCTTCGTTAGTTATGGGTATTCATTTGGACTTTTAGTTTGCTTCTTCTTATAAACCTAAGATACTGCATATGAATTGCCCACTTACCACTTTGTTGCCGCTTTTAGTTTTGTTTGATCATTCTTTTCCGGTGGATCATAGACTTCCAGTGAAGGTGGTACTTTAATGGGTGGCATCGGATTGCCATCTGCCGGCGAGACATATTCCAAGCTTCCCAATTTCCATTCACCCGATGAATTCACAAACACTGACCACACTGACACATTGTTGTGTCTCAAACTTCCATCGTTGTTGAGAAAGGATAATGCGCGCTAAATGCAACAAAGAAGCAGTTAGATATACAAACAGAACAAATATCAAATTCCAGTCACTCACCGTTATTTGGAATATACCCCAAGCTAAATATAAATCCTTTTGTGGGCCATCTGCCGACAGTTTGGCTATATGCAAACCCAATGGCTCAACATATTCTGTTGCTACATACAGTAATTTATCTGTCTCCAGCGAGTCCAAAAATTGCAATATACTCGGATGTCTCAATGTTTTGAGTCTCTTCAACGCCGCCTTGGCCAGCTCACATTTGGCATCCGAGCCACTACGTAAATCGAACACAAATACCGACACTTCCTCTTGGGTGCCCTTTCGTTTGGCTTTGTGCAAAGTCCATATGGAGTGATTTTCAAAACCTGCCACTGGCTCACCGATGTCATAGGGGAAATCTTTGGAAGAGTCGCGCGAGAAGAACGACCACATCATGTGCTTTGCTCGTCGGCCAAATATTTTGTTAACAAAATTTGCTTATGACAAATTTCAAATGTATCAACTCGCCTTGCCTTGTGAGAGGTGGGGGGAGGATACCACAAATTTACTGCCTTTTGTGCAATCTTACTGCAGCTATGAATATTGATTACTTGTTTTCTGGATTTAACAGCTGGCCACTTGTTTTACGACAAAAACAACGCTTCTTGCAAAGCAATTAAATAAGTAAATTAACAATTATTTTTCTTCTTTTCTTTTGTGTTATGCTCAACAATTTCTTTCGTTTGATAAATTCTTTTTTTGTTATTCTTGCACTATGACTACACTTTCGTTCGTTCTTTCACTGTTCAACTCTGCCAGTCAGTCACACTTCATACGCAAAGTTCTCTAACCTTTTTTAATTGCCTTCGAATGGATGAATTTTCATTTTTCTTGTAGTTCAGTATGGCCAGTTTGTTTTTGTATAGTTTTTGTGCAAATATCCAACATATTTTCTTTAAAATTTTCACTTTTTTCCTTTACAAACTTTTCATGACGTATGCATATGCGAATATTTTTTTTCACTGCTTGTCATCTGTCATCTAGTGGCCTGGCGGTTGTTCAAGTTGCCTTTGTAAACAAACTTGTGCAAATCTATACGTGCGATAGGTGTATGTAGGTTGAATTTCGACTAATCAAGATTTTCTTGGTATTTAATATACATATATTAAATCCAGCAGAATTTGACTTTCAATTCCATCGGACATACGTCAATTCTGAATTCCTGTGGAGTTTAAATGATATATAGAACAATTTTGATAAATTATATGGGTTCTTTTAGAAAGAAGGGTAAATTAAAACACACATTTTCAATTTATTATTACTTTCGACATGGTACAATGAGGACAAGGTAGGCTAACTTAAAAAAATTGCAAGTATAGAGGTATACCTGTTTGGCTTGTAAAGTCAGAATTACTATCAAAACAATTAAAAACCAAACAACTTGTTGCATTAATTTTGAATAAATAATTGAAAACCGATAAAACTGAATGAAAGGTTGACATTTATTTACAAAATCATGTTCTATATAGGTTCATTTTCGGAACAATTTTTTTATTATTGAAAAGGGTAAACAAATATACAATACAAATAAAATCATATGGTATCATAACCCTACCTTGATTTTTTGTACCATGGCAGAAGAATACAGGTAGATGCATCAACGCTTGGGAGCATTGATATGTCAAAAAATTTAAATGTTTTTTTCTAACATAAGTAGATTTTTATATGTTTTCTTATACGACGTCATTCGGAGGCTATTATAATTCGTATATTTTAACATTTTTTTTACACGAAATTGGTTTGACAGTTCATGATACCGAATTTTGCGGATTTTAGATAACGCTGCAATATGACATATTGCAATGGCTGCTACAAAAATTAAAAAATTATCCTTTCGCATAAGTATGGCAGAAAATAATGGTCATAAATTATAAATGCCAGAAAAATAGTCATTTCTAAGGGATCTAGGTCCACAACCTGCTACCTCACTGGTCTTGCCTTTTGAAAATTTTATTTTTCTTGATTTTATTAAAGTTTTCATTATAGATTTTAGCTGAACAATAATTGAGACCCAAAAGAAAAAAATATTTAAGAGGCAGGTTGTTAAAATGCGTACAATTCTTACATATATCTAGATCTAGAAAACTTAAAAAGATCCAAATGTGAAGAAGCTGTCTGCAATTTAAAATGTTTGTAGAACAATACTGAAATTAAATTAAAAAAAAAAAAACAATCAAACGTACAAACAATAAATTCTTTCACAAAAATATATATAAGATTATGACGTCTACCACAAAAAAAAAAAAATCATTGCATATACGTCAAATAAATCCCAATGTAGGTGGTTAAGCCGACAACAATCACTAATGTAAACAAAGTATAAAAGTTCGGTAGATCCATGGTAGAAGAATATCAACGATTGAGAGCACTGACATGTCAAAATTGTTAAAGTGTTTTGTCAAAAATAAATAGATTTTGATACGTTTTCTTATACGACGTAAATTCGATGTTGTTATGATATGCATATTTCAACAATTTTTACAAATATCAACAATTTTTCATTCAACATTATTAATTTCCAAGTCGGTTTGACAGTTCATTTTCCCATGTGTAGATCCAAAGTAGAAGAATATAGGTAGTTGCATGGTACAATAAAAAGGTAAGGTAAAGCTGATTAAAATTTTTTTTCTAAGTGTGCCCGTCTTCAGTCTTCCAATGATTGGAAGACACGTACATTGCGGCTCGCGCTTTCAAGCTATTAACCTGTTTACCCAAAAAAATTTATATGTTTTCTTATACGACGCAAATCTGATGTTGTTGTAATATGCATTTTTAAACAATTTTCACAAATTTCAATAATTTTTCATTCAAAATTTCCAATTCTAAAAACGATTTGACAGTGTCTACTTAAGGATCCCTATGTGTTGTGTTATCAATCCATTGTAAGTGTTGGTAAACAAATGAAGAAGCATGTTTTATTTATGTTTTCATTTTGGTCATGTTGATTTGATCTGGGAATCGGTTTCGTAGTTTATTTATAAAAATAAATTGCCAAAAAGGTCAAACATTGGGAAATACTAGTATGAAATGGATCCTACACTAGGCAGGGGATCTTTTCAACGTATTGTTTTGGATGAAATAGCCCTAGAGGGCTTAGAAGGGGTCACACTAGAATGTAAGCAGAACTAATAATTTGTTTTTGTTTTGAAGCTACAAGATATCTCATCATTTTTTAAATTCCAGCCCTATGGGTTTACTTGGGCAAATCTATGGGGTTACCACTCCCCTTGCCTGCAAAGGTTTTGCAGCAGGTATGGGCATTTATACTACGTGTTCACAATCATTTACAATTCTATGAGTTACCAGTGGAGAGGGAGACAGTTAAACTATTTGATCGATATCAATTAGTAGACCCTGACTTGGGAGTTCCAATAACACCGGTAAGATCAGAATATATTTCAAGTGGTTTTAGCTTTTTTTACTAATCATAAAATACAGGATATTTGTCCAGCCATTCGTTACAAATGTATACCCATAAGTGATGGTGAAAATGTTGGATCCTGTGAGTATTATAAGGAAAGAAAATTAATTCCATATGATGTGATTAAAGATCTTAGCTTGGAAGACGTACATGCACGGTTGGTATTGGAGCACATTTATTTGGCATTTTAATTGATTTATTTCATTTTTTTCAGGTGGGGTAAAAAGCTTGTGATAGTAGCTTCTCAAGAACTTCGCTACAATGCCCTGACACCGGAAAATGTACCAAGACCTAAAGAATTAACACCAATTCAATACTGTATATGGGAGGCTATAGGTCGGGCTCGATTTAATGGTGAAACCACATCTGGAACCTGGTCATTGACACATTTCTGCAAAGACTCAACTATTGTGTTTTATATAAAGTATTTATATTTATAAAATACTATTTTGACCCTTAGTAATCATAGCCTGTTTGCTTTTATTTTACAGGAATAAATTATTACGCCATGGAGTAGTGGTTAATCAGTTATTCAATGAAAAACGTGGCGATCGTTTAAGTGTAACTACATTATTGACCTTGCCTCGTTTCTACAATACAAATCGCAGTCGTCTTATAAATATGGTAGAAAAACTTTTCCTTATTTTAAAAGAAAAGAAAGACTACACCATGCCGCTGGTAGATGTGCGTACAATATTTCCATCCTTTGAACGACAAAAATCATTAAAGAAAGCCATGTTAACACATTTATTTCGACAGATCTTTGAGACAAGGGTAAGCTCTTTAAACAGGCTTTATATTTTATATTGTTTATGTAATTATAATATTATTCTCTGTAGTCTGTTCCATATTTAGAAATTCACCCCAATGCTAAGTCAAAAGGTGGCCCAACTGGAAGAACCGTAACAATGGTACGTTTGCGTTATCCCGAAAAGTCCATAGATGACTTGTTTGAAAACATGGAAAATGAGAATGATAAAAATAACGAAAATGGTGAGAAGCAACATTTTTCTTAGAAAAGGATTTATATTATTCTATATATGTATTGCAGATGAAGATTTTCACAATGAAAAACATTCATACATTGATATGCCTTTGCGTGAAGAGTTTTATCAATGTGTTGCCAGATATGGCACTCGTGGTTGTAGTCAAACTGAAATCTATCGTCATATGGCTATACACCATTTGACATTAAGGCAAATGGTTAAACAAATGGTTAACGATGGTCTCATAAAATCCTATTGCCTTGATGTTGGCCGTCAGCGTGTGAATATGTAAGTTAAATGGGTACTTATGAACGAGTCATGAAAACACTTTGGTATTTTGTCTTTCAGGTTTGTGGCAGTCGAACACTCCGATTCAGTTACGAAAAAAGTCAAAGACTCCATGGAAGTTCTACAAAATTTACAATGTGACGAAGAACCAAATATACCCCAGGAAGATGTACAATTTACAGATATTCCTCAAATAACATCACGTATCAAACCATTCGAGTATAAGCTCAATACGAATACTGTTCGTGAAAATCACAGCCAACGCTTGGTCTCCCGTAAAGCCTTTGCCGTAAAAATGGTCAATGAAAAATGCATTATATCTGTTTTGCTGTTACGAAAACTACTGAAAATCCATGAAAAAGAAAAAGGTCTCAAAGATGAAATTTGTCAGAAATCTATACGCCGAATGCTACTGCACATGAGTGAAAGTAACATAGTTCGGGTATACGAAATCATTTTACAATGCGAGGAACATATACGCATATATCGTTATGTCACACATCCAAAAATTGATATGGATCATCAGGTTATTAAGAATGAAATATTGAAATTGAAAAATAGTTTCTATTTAATATTGGAGGAGAAGCGCATGCGTATGTTGTCGTCACTGCGTTTCCAAAATAAGAAACTAAAATTGAGTTCCAAAAAGTCGAAGATTAACGAGACAAAATTGCCTAGAAATGTTTTGGTGCCACTAAAGGTGCACAAACCACCGAAATTCCTTATATCAAGATATTTGCATGAGTTTCTGTTCTACATTGTCGTCGAACTTAACGAACAACAGTCGCCGTTTCAGATCAATAAAGAACTGTTGGAACATTGGCAAATTTCTGAACCGTCTTTGAGAATTCCGGAATATTTGGAACAATTAAAAAATGAGGGTATTAATGTGAAACCATTTACCAGGGATATAAGTTGGCGTACGTTTATTCAGCCATTGCCCAGATATTCTGATAAACCCGCTGGTTGGGTTTATTTTGTTGATGCTGTCGATCGTATGCCCTTATCGATATTTAATAAAATTTTCCACATTGACAAGGGAGCTGATGAACGGTTGACGTCATACTTAAATCACCCGGTAAAACAACACTATCTTATGCGTCAATTGCCATCAGATTTACAATACAAAATTGCCCGTGTCCAATTGCAAAGGGTTTATATTTCCGTTCTTAAACTATTGAATCACATGGGATTGATACAGGTATTACATTTTGATATGAAATATTTGGATTTTTGAATTTATTTTACTTCCTAGGTTGGTGAACGCCTCAATGCCAAAGACCCCTTGGTAATGTGGATATTTCTGAATAGGAAGGCTCGTGCATTGGACACAACAAATACAGAACCCTCATATATACGTATCAATGCCGATCGTGAATATCATCCGATAACCTTTGATTTACGCAGCTTTGATGACATCCATCATTACTGGACAACGTTGCAGCGTATTTGTGTTTACACTAAACTTGGTTTTCGCAGTCGAAATCCTGGCCGCTCAGAGCGTATCAAAGAGCTAAGTTTCCTTAACCCAGTGGATTACGATGAAGCTCCCCAGCATGATGTCGGTTATCAACCGGGTGATGGTTTAGGTGCTGCTGGTTTATCTACCCAACTCTTTGCACACACCTTTCGCAATTGGTCGTGGTCTGTACAGAGTAATAAGAAAATCACTGTACGCAATTTACGTACAGGACGTACGGCGGGAACGGGTCTGGTACGTTCTTCGAATAAAATTCTACGTGTTAAGACGAGTAAAACACGTCAGCAAATTGCCACAATTAAACGGGCCAAGGCACAAAGTTCTACGTCCTCGTCGAAGAGTGATAAGAATTTAAAAAAGACCGCCCCAAGAGATGCAATTGATCGGGATGCCTTGAAAAATATGCGTACACTGCGTGTATCATGGAGCAAGGCAGAGGATGAAGTCTTGATGATAGCCAAGGCAACCTCAGTGTATGTGGCAGCTCCTATACCCTCTCTAGGTTTGCTTGCAATGGGAAAAGTGTGTCGTGACATAATCCGTCACAGTTTGGGCATATACAATAAGACGACACAGGCCTGTTGCAGGAGAATGCAAGTAAGTTTTGTGGCACGTTTGTCTAAAATATTTCATTGATTATTCAATGACCCCTCTAAAAGTAATTGTTTAATGACAAATGCTCTTTCTTTTCCAGTTCATCATAAGACAAAAGCGTCACATTCCCCAAGTTCCATCTTGGTTGCATGTTCTGCAAACAGACGAGGTGATACAAAAGAAATATGGCGAAAATTTTTTGCAAAAACTCAAAAAAGCCTATCCAGTGCGAAGCGAATTTATCGACGCCCTACTTATACACTTTACTCTTATCATGTGCCATCTATATAAACTGGTTAATAACACCCAAGATTCGGCGGGAAATTCTAGATTTTTACTGCCCGATAGCATACAAGAATTTCACAAACGTTTTCTTGAGCGCATGCCAACCCAAACCGATGAGGATATCATACTCTACAGAAATCCTGAAGATATCGATGATCTGCATGTTATGATTGTTATGAACGTTTTACATGCTGCGCTGTGCGCATATCGCGATAAAACGTTATATAACCTCCAGGCCTTTGAGATCTATAAGAATTTCTCGGAAGAAATTTTAAAAACAGCTTTCTGTAAGGCCCGTTCCGAATCGTTGGCTGTGGCCATAAAACGTCAAAATATTAGCATGTTTTCTAATCAGATTGGTGGTCCCGCCTATGTGTTGTCTTCAAAATACCGCCTGAAATTGTTATTTTTACGTGTACCCTATGGTGTTTATGATGCAGCTTATGAATTTTATGAACGAGCTTTGCAGTGTTTCTTTGGCTGTGGAGTTGACGCCGGCAGCAGTAGTGCTAAGAATTATCTGGAATTAAAATCGCCGACTTTGGGTCAATTTTTTTTTATTGGCGAAGGTTTATCTAGACAACTATTGTCGATTGATATAAAACTACCCGTAAATATATTAACAGTTGATGTGGAACAAAGTCATAGCGTTAATCCAGCAGATCGTATTTTAGATCATTATCAATCTATATTTAATAATGCTCCAGAGCAAGAATACACCAAGGCGATGGAAAATGAAAGTTCAGGAAAACAGGTGAGTTTAAGAGTATAAGTGTAAATTGGAAAATAAAACAAGTAAAAAAAACATTAAGTTCGGTCGGGCCGAACTTTTTATACCCTCCACCTTAGGGTAAACGAAATACCAAATTTTTTACATATTCATGGGAAAATGTGCCAAAAATTATCAAAATACCGAATATCGGGAGGTACGTTAAATATCGTTAAATCGATTTAGAATTTTAAGCTGATAATGAATATATATACTTTATGGGATCTACGACGAATATTTAGGAATGACAAAGTTAATATACCCTCCATTCCAAGGTGGAGGGTATAATTATCAATTTGTAACGAAAAGCTACCAACTGAGATAACTGAGACTAAGAGAAACATATTTCGGGAGGCATCTGTTTAGAGAAGAAATTCAAATTATTATTTATTATTATTTGCCAATTATATTGAATTTCATTTTAAATTTGACTATTATTTTTAGATTCGTGTCAAATTCCATCCCGCCAACCTGAGCTACAAAATTAATTACACGCCCTTCGATTTGATTTCAAAACTACCCTCCAGATATTTACATTTCTTTTGTGCCCTGGATTATATGGACAAGGAAATTGAAATCAATTTTAGTAAGCTGCAGCGTGAGGATGAAGATGGTCATATGGAGATTGCATGTCCATTTAAATGCGTCTTTAATTCGGTCGATTATCTTAGCGAAATTAATCGTATTGTACGAGAAAAGAAATCAGTATTAAATTCTCTCACAGAAATGGCTCCACAAAAACTACTAAACTTAGCCACGAGTGGTCTATCCATGAAAGTTTATACTTCGAATTTATTAACACTAATACGCATGTTGGAATCTTATTGGTATGAAAAGGAAATGCAATATGAACGCAAAGATTTGGGCAAAAATGCCAGTGCACTGAAAACAACCAACACCATCGATTGGAGTGAATTGTGCAATGAGATTTTACAATTTAATGTTAATTTAGATGATGATTATGATAAGGCGGATGAATATGAGCCGACACTGAATAAAGATGAACGTGTGATTAGGGCTCAAGATGTCTTTGTGGTGAATTTACCCACCATACAGATAAAGGCAAATTCGAAAATTATAGAGGATCCCGATACAATTGATTACAATGGAGACATGAAGATACCAAAGAGAATAGTTTTCACTGAACAACAAAGGGAGGCAATATTGAAGAAAATTTTGGAGTAGGTTTCAAAATACGTAATAGTCAATTAAAAATCGAATTTCATAATTTTTATTTAATTTTTAGCGAGGCTTATTGGAAATACAACGACAAGACTCTGAACTGTGTTAAGGCCAGAATGATTGAAAGTAATTTCTCTGATATGGAACAAAAACATTTGGAGGAGATTCACAATTTCATTGAAAAACACAAGCTTGGTGTATCGATTTTGGATTTACTGGTAAATTGGGGGAAATATATATATACATACATAAAAAAATAGTTGGGATACGAACCCCCAATTGTCCTGGTCGACACATGAATAATTTTATGAAATGGGAACCGTATGAAACCTCCTTAGCCTATAACTAATGATTTCATGATTATTCAGGTATAGACTTGGACAAAGTTAATCAACGAATCGACCGGCTCAATCAAATCTCGTTTAAATTTTCATATTTTTCAAAACCAAATTCAGTTGACATTGCTTTTTCACTTTGTTTAATTTCAGAAAGAATTTCCCTACGAACAATTCCTTCTGAAGGCCCTAAAGTTCTTGGAATCGGAATATTTAATAAAAAGAGTGGGAATTGCTAATTTCATGTATGTACACAAAGACTATGTGCGATCATGGGTAGTACACACGTTCAATTTGAAGAGGCTGGAAAGAGAAAATTTGGGAACTTCAACGGTCGCTTTGAAAAGAACCTATGATCAAATGAATGCTGGAGAACAAGTAGAGGAAGATACTGCTGAAACTCAAGCAAAACGGAAACAATCAGATAACAATACTGATGAAGAAGCTAACGCAAACACCGAAAGCAAACCCACATCGACAAAACGAGTTTCCAAACCGGTTAATCGTTATACTCCCATGAAAGTGGAAAGCAATATGAGCATAAATAATACAAAGGAAAGGTAATTAGAAATGGTTTTTTTATGTCCTCCAACATGAAAGCTTTCTCGAATCGAGTGGTTTCGAGTTACATGGACTCAACTTAAAATGACGTATCAGACGATAAATGTTTCCAATGATTCCTTAAAAATGCCTTAGAACCTTATATACAAAATGTTGACTTATATACAGGGTGAGATGAACAAACAGCAACCAACTTAAGACTGCCGTCATTTCTAAGCCACTCGTCCGACAGGAGTTAAAATTATGCCAGTGACAAATCATTATATTGTTTACAAGCATTTTGGTGAGAATTTTTTAGAGAAAAAGTTATCCGTGATGGAATTCACGGCGTCGCCGCGTCGCAGTGTCGAAAAAATGCGTCGCTGAACATATCGAAATATTCCATAGAAATTCCAAAAAGTGCAAGAACTTACACCGCAACAGAAAGAAAATAGACTCAAAAGAGCTAAAGAGTTGCTTCGCTTGACCGAAAGTGGTGAACTGCCGAATTTGTTTTTCTCCGATGAGAAAACATTCGGTCAGCTCAAAATGGCCACCAGAACTCAAGCACCGGCCATGGTGATGGTGTGGGCCGCCATAACAGCCGATGGTCGCTCTCCGCTCGTATTAATCGACCGTGGCATTAGAATAAATGACGAATATTATCGCAAAAATATTGTGGGGGTGTCTTAAGACCTTGGGCGCGCAAACATTTTGACCACAGACCTTGGACATTCCAACAGGACTCAGCACCATCGAACCCACGACGCGCTACTCAAGAATGGTTACACAATGAGGTTCCTCGCTTCATTTCCAGCGCACAATGGCCACCAAAATCTCCGGATACCAATCCGTTGGACTATTGAGTCTGGAGTATTTTGGAAAGGTTGGCACTAAAAAATAACAAAGTGTCGATCACCTCAAGCAAGCGCTTCGCCGGGAATGGGCCAAAATACCGCAGAACAACATATGGGCAGTGTTTGACGGTTTCATTAGCCTTTTGAAGGCCAGAGGGAGATCAATTCGAACAAATCTAAACTTATTCTAAAAGTTGATGCAATTTCAAACATTTCGTGCCTTCATTCAATAACATTTAAAAAAATGTAAAAATTATGGCGTTTGATTTTGTTGCAGTTTTTTTATCTCACCCTGTACGTTACTCGGCCTTATTATTTACGAAAATTGAAAAATTTATCTATTTGGTATAGGCTGTAGAAAGTAATTTTTTTATGAATTATTCATTAATCCCTTTTGGAAATTTCAGGGAGGTCATAGTCCTTAAACCAGTACCGTGGATACGTTTAAATGGGTCTATAAATCGTCGAGTTTTAGACAGATGGATGGGTTCGATACTAAGTGAGTGTATTGCCCGTAACGGTTGCAGTGTTATGGATATATGTATACGTTTCTCGCATATGTTTCCCACGGATATTATGTTTCTCTTGGAAGTTCTAAGAGATATTGGTTGTTTGTATTTAAAACAAATTCAACAGCAAGAGATTGATATATTCTCTCAGTATGAGAAAATCAAAGAATGTATGTTGTGTAGATAAAATGCTTTCATCATAACAATAACTAATTCTCCAAATACCTTTAATTTCAGCATCTGTTCCGTTTGTTTTTGATCCGGAAAGTACGTTCATACACACACATGGTGATGCCTGCTTGCGTTATTCATGGTTTATTGGCAAGAAAAAATATTCTGTTGAATTTATATAAATAATTATTTCTGTTTTGCGTTTGATTCGAATTGTTTGATTGTCGAATTGTATTGTTTTGTATACAGTACTCAAAACTTCATCTTACAGCATTCATTGTTCACTTCATTTTGTTACATTTATATAATTTCTTATTGTTTTTCTCTGAAAAAATATATGATTTTTATTTCATGTGTGTCTGTTTAGTATTCAATTTGGAAAATATACAATATTACCTTTTCACTTAAAAATTAAAGCTAGCATTCAAATTTTGGAATGCTTTTAGTTAAAAAAATTATAATAAGCGGCCCCTTTGGCCTCTAACACATATTTTGCAACAAATTCAATATATATGCACCAATATCTTCATCTTGATTGGTCCATGTGATTAACAATGTCTTATGTTTCGGATCTTTTTCATCTTCCTCAATTTTTATCTCAACGGTTTCGACAACAATTGTACAATTCTCTTGCATTGTCACAGTCCAACCGGTTAGTTTTTCCTGTAGCAAGGCTAACAGTTTTTCGCCTGTGCGTATTTTTGGTCCTGGGTCGTCCATTTTTACTTTGGAAGTAAAACGCATAACATGTCTATTTATGCCGATCTCCTTTAAAGCTTCTGTGAGGTTTTGTAACATAATACGATTGTCCTTCATTACAAGAACGCCATGTATCAGACGTCTACGCTTGGGATCGGGTGGTTGAGCATTATAAATGCGAGTTTCAGCTTTAAGCAACGAAACAGAAGCATCGACGGGTATTTTGACGGGGGTTGATATGACAGATGTTTCACCATTAGCTGGCATATACGTTTCAATGTTAAATTCTTCGCGTATCTTATTACGCAAAAATGCCATTTTTTCAGCTTCCCCATGAACCAGCATTACATTTTTCGGTTCACAATTTTGTATGAGCTGCATTATACCTAAGATAGAAGGATTTTAAATTATATTTACAGTTCATTTAGATTAATTTCACGTACCTTTTGCGTCAGCATGTGCCGAAAAGCTCATATATTCCACAGACATTTTAACATCCACCACCTGACGATTTTCAAATTCAACCTTTTTGGCACCACTTAAAATCTTGTTACCCACGGTACCCTGCACACAGTAACCCGGCATAATGACCATATTGTTTTCATTGGGTGCCCATTTCTTGAAGATTTGCAGTGACAAACCAGCATGTAACATACCAGGTGTGGCGAACACCACCATTGCACCAGGATTGTCAATATACGTCTTATCAAAGGGTTTAATGTGTTTAAAATCAAACATATTGCGATGCACAAAAGTTTTTCTTATCTTCTGATTAGTCCAGGTAATAAACATTTTATAATAGGTATTTGCTTTTTCGGTTAGACCCAATGCAAAATATATGGGATACTTAAGATTCATACGCTCCCAATAGGTTTCCAGCAAAATACATAGTTCCTGTGCTCGGCCCAATGCAAACACGGGTATCAAAACTTTTCCTCCCTTCGATACACATTCATGTACTTTCTTTAGGAAATCTCTTTCACGGCAACGTTTAGAATCTCGTATTGTGGTGGCGTAGGTACTTTCAGATATCAGCAGATCAGGACGACATTTATCAATCCAAGCAGCACCCAAATGACGATCGGGAGTCATATTATAATCACCTGTATAGACAACGGATTGTGAACCAACACGAATCCAAAACATTGCTGCTCCCAATACATGTCCAGCATAATAGGCTTTTATTTCCAGCTCACTATCCACCATTACACTTTGATGTAATGTTACAGCAGTTACCTTTTTCATGCAATCTTTTATCATTTGAGTGGTAAAGAAATTGGATTCGCCCTTACGTTCAACCGCTACTTTTCGCATATCCTCTAGCAGAATTGGAGCGATGGCCTTTGTTGGGTGGGTCATATAAATCGGTCCCGAATAGCCCACCATTTCCGACATATACGGTAAGGCCCCACAGTGATCTACAAGACAGAGTCATAAAATTATTATAGTTGATAAAAATGCAAAAGAAGCATTGCCAATATTTTTATAAAATTGATTTTAATTTAATTCATCAATTAGCCGAGGTAATACATCGGAATCGGCCTTTAAAACTTTTTCACTCAAACCTCGTCGTGATAAGTTGCTATATAATATAATAATTCGTGGAAGATACGCAGAAAGTCTCTTTGATCTGCACAATACTGATTGGCTACGAATTCAGCGTCTTCAAATCTAATTAAGGAATTTAGAAACAATTTTGCAAAGATCTGTTGTAGGTAATCTAAGATTACCCTTAAGATAGAAATACCTTCTTTGAAAGCATTGTAATTCAATTAATGCCTGGTGGGTGAAGATAATCTAAAAGGATATGCCCCCACTTATTTTAATTTTCTCCAAAGCTTATTTTATGACCTTTAATAACATCTTGAGGACAAATTTCATTTACATTAGTTTTTCATTGTGGTATCTTTGATAATGTACTGTTTATTTAAGGAGCAGGCCAATCCCATAAAGAAAATATCTAATATATTTGCTTGCCTTGTGTATAAAACCATAAAAACACCCATCATACGTACTAATCCCGCCAGTTTTGATAAGGAGAAAAAATACTCAAAATTCTTCCAAGACAACTTACCCAAATGAAAATGTGATATTATAACGCAATCAATGTGACTGGTTATCGGTCCATCGGGTACAATGTATGAGAAATCTGGAAACCGTCTTTCATCGTTATAGCCCATATGCATGCCACAGTCCAACATGATGTTTTTGCCGCCCATCGACAACAGCAAACAGCTACGGCCAACATCCTGACCAGCTCCCAGGGGAGTTACTTTAATATCGGGCATATTTCACAATGGAAAACGCCACACATATACGGAATATATTCTTATTTTGTGGAAAACGCTGCCTTGTTTGAGAGCTCTTGAAGTTCTTGCTTAAGTGTAAAATAAACAAAATTGAACAGGCCACAGCTGATATGCATGACAGCCGAGCCGGCTGAAAAATAACATAATGTGAACTAGGTCACCCTATTTTATTTTATTTGCTGTGTCTCCACACGAGATATTTCATGAAATAAAATCTCCGTTCAAACTCGATGTTGATGAATCTAAACTTTATCTAAAAACGTTTAGTATCATGACTTTTGTTTTATGAAACAAAACACTACATTTTTTAATAACAAAAAAATTATGTAATTCAAAAATTGTCAATAAATGAAAATAAAAATTGGATTGTGGATTATAAGTTCAAAATGCAGAAAAAATCGTACATGTCTACGAAAAGGAATTATTTCTTATGGATTTGTTAGTAGTATTGCTGTTGAATCATATCAGCTGTGTTTTGCTGATAGCTTGTAATATTATTGCTTGTAATATAGAACCTGCCTTATCTTTTATCCGTTATCGTAGTAAAATTTTTACATTATCGTGGTTCTGGATCAGAGCAATAGAAATCGCTATGGACAATTTGTTTTTTTTTTTTTTTCATTAAAAAAAAATGTTAAGATATTCGTATGAACATGACATATTTTAGTACAATCGAAACTTATAAAAAATCGAATTATCGACGAATGTTTTTGTAAACAAACAAACCATTTAGTGGAAGAGAGTACAAGAGGAAGTTTAGGACGAACATACGTGAAAACAAGGAAGTTCGGAGCAGCGCACAGAGAATGTTGGACGAAACCGTATCCTTGCGAATTTGCCAGGATGGTCATGCCAATGCATTGGCCTTGAATAGGGATTGCAACCAAATTGCTGTAGCTGGAAGGAGTTGTAAGTGTGTGCTCTACTCTACCGATTTTAGATTTCCTTCTTTACCATATGGAACAACACAACAAACTCTTAGCCGGAGACGGCAAATTTGGTTTTCGAGTGATAGGAACATAAAAACGTAATTTAATCTGCTACCAAGTCCTTTAATCTGCCTTATAAGGCACATCCTTCAGGTTTTAATCTGATACATAGCATATACTTGTTATTTTCACAATAATCCGGAGTTTTCAATTAGTGCGCCTTTTTCTTCATTGCAGTGCTTAAACTATTTGCCATAGACAGTGACGATGGCGGCTTCACTGAAGTTTGTAATATGCGCAGCGGTAAAAATCAAAATTTAAGCTACTCTTCTAACGATGTTGCCTGGAGCTCATTGGATAATAATATATTAGCCACTGCGGCTACTAATGGTGTAGTATCTGTATGGGATCTTTCAAAGTTCGGAAGACAAAAACAACTTCTGGTCTACAATGATCATCAGCGTACAGCACACACCGTAACCTTTCACAGCAGTGAAATGAATCTTTTGATATCTGGGTCACAGGATGGAACCATTAAATGTTTTGATACAAGATGTGACAAGGCCGTTAATACGTTCTACAGTAATTCGGAGTCAGTACGCGATGTGAAATTTAGTCCGCACAGTCCCCATACCTTTTCGGCAGTATCTGAAAATGGTACGGTGCAATTATGGGATTTACGAAGGTAAACTACTGTTCAAAATAGACATCGGAAAGATTTTCAATATTTAACACTAATTTTCCAGAGCCGACAAGTGTATATTACAGTTTACGGCTCATAGTGATCCAATATACACTTGCGACTGGCATCCCACAAATAATTGGCTGGCCACTGGTAGTAGAGATAAACAGATCAAGATTTGGAATATGGATGGAAAAGCGTCTTTGGACCATACAATACACACAATAGCTGTTGTGGGACGTGTCAAATGGAGACCCGAAAAAACGTAAATGTATCATTTATAGGAAGTGAATTACATTTTAAAGATGTTTTATTCATTTTTTAGTTATCACATTGCAAGTTGTGCATTGGTGGTTGATTATAGTATTCACATTTGGGACATACGTCGCCCGTTCATACCATTTGCCTCGTTTAATGATCACACAAATGTTACTACTGGCATTGTTTGGAAGGGAACGGATACAAACTGCCTAATTTCTACAAGTAAGGATTCAACAATCTATAAACATGCATTCAAGGATGCTTCGCGGCCAGCATTAAAAGCCAATGCACAAGGAGCCAGTTTGGGAAGAAAGGGTGATATTTCATTTGCCAATAAATTGAAATACTTTTTGCCAGTAACTGCTGCACAAGTTGTTAAATCGAATAGCAATTACAACAACAATATGATGTAAGTTTGTTAAATTCTTAGTTATGTTTTATTAAATTGTTGAGTTATACTATAAGGCCTATGAAATGTTGAGTTATATTATGAGATTGGATTCAATTCGTTCTGATTTTGTAAGTTTTTTTTTGTACAGGCGAATATATTCTACATTTATTTTATGCATCTAAAATATCAAACTCAATTTTCCTTAATTGTTTTTTCTAGCACACGCCAAAGATCAATGACAGGGACAGAACAATTTCATATCGGAAAATCCGATATGTGTAGATTCCTCCTCAATCCTTCGGTAAGTTGAAATTATTGCATATTAGAATTCCAAAAACAATTTTATATTAATTTTTGAATAGTATACGGGCTATGTGGATCCTGAAATTTCAGTAGAACTAAAAGAGCACGAATGCTTTATTGGCTGTGCCAAGGAACTAATATTATCGGGTAAGAAGTTAGCGGATATTTGTAAACACAACGCCAGTGTTTGTCGCAAATATGGTAAACACAATGCGACAACTTTGTGGAATTTTGTTGAAATTGCATACGGATCAAATGAGTTGAATAAGTTAAAATACGAACATCGCAACTCATTCTCGACACAGAAAAATTCACAAGCATCACGGCGACCAACACAGGTTGTCAATACGGACGTTCTAAAATGGGATCACAATGAAAATAACAATGTAAATGGCTCCGATAATGACACGGAACTCAAGTCTCAAGACGACGATCTTATGGATCATAATGGACCAGGTGGCAAACAATTCTATCCTCCCTATGGTTCAGTGATTCTATCCGAATCACAAATTTTGACTGAAATAACATTTGACAATTTTGATAATTTACGTAACGGGTTTACTTATGTTGGACCACCGGATATTTCTAAAGCTTTAGCACTGCCTGAAACAACTTTACACTGTGATGTCCAGGCGGCACGACCACAGCTGGATATTAACGCTGATGATCGTGACAAATCGCCGGTATGTAAGACATGATTTCTTATTAGCTATTATTGTTTAAATTGGTTTCTAAAATACTTAAATTCTAGCCCCCCAATATGCCAGTTGAGCTCAAAGTCACATCAATACCGCCGGTACCTTTGTGGGAGCCTCACCAATTTATAACTGATGCTTTATTGCTGCAAAACGATGTTGGTGATGTTCAGACTGCATTGTCTGTTTTGATTGCCATGGGTGAAAATCGTAAATATCTTCCCATTAATGAAGCCCTAATTGTAAGTAAAAATAGGTTTACATTTAAAATTAGTTTTTAGTTTATTTCTTGTAAGAACGTTTTAAAAAAAGAATGTATTTTTACCGGAAATACAGGGTGAGAAAAAAAAACTGCAACAAAGTCAAACGCCATAATTTATACATTTTTTTAATTTTTTTTTCATCTCACCCTGTGTATTTCGAAATAAACTGAATTTTAACCAGCCCCTTTTAAAAAATATGACTTGCCGCGGAATTATTTTTTGGAGCATCCACAGTTTTTCTGTTTCGATTTAAATGAAAAATAATTATTTAACAATTCTTTTCTGTCTACAGGAACACTGGTTCCAAACCTACATCGATCAGTTACATCGTTATCAAATGTGGAATGAAGCTTGCCGAGTGATAAATCTTTCGTGGCTAAGATCTGTTCGTGAACTTAATCAAAAATCAACCACAGTGCATACGAATTGCGGTGATTGCGGAAGACCATTGGGTGGAAGTGTGGGCTGGTACTGTCAAAAGTGCAAATCAATGCGTTTGGCCAAATGTTCTATTTGTGGACTGATTGTGAGGGGCCTTTATGCATGGTGTCAGGGCTGTTCACACGGTGGACATTTGCAACATTTAATGGCATATTTTGCAAACAATTCAAATTGTCCCAAATGTGGTCATCTATGTGAATATAACTAAACCCAAATACAAGCAAATTAGGGTATGTTTGGTAATATAACACATTTTCACTTCTTAACTTATTTTTTATATATATTTTCAGTAAACATTTATTAAGACAAATCCAAAAGATTTTTGCAAATTAAAAGATAGATATTTTTGTATATAATTTTTAATTGATAAATGTACTTTTAAACGGCAATATACATACTACCTTCGGAAGGCATCAAAAGAAGAAAAAAGATACACAAATAAAAACAACAGATTAAAACATGTAACAAATGTAGAGATTTGGAAGAATGTGATAGCGATTTAATGTAAGTACATGAGCACTTGGGAATAGAAATGCTTGGACGTTGTCTTCAACTACAAGCCAAGCAACCTACTACTGGGTGCCAGAACTGCCCTCAAAGCCGAAAATATATTGGAAAATATATCTTCTCTAACAAGACTTTGAGAAATCTAAACATAAATTTTTGTTTTCTTTAATTATTACAGGAAAAAAAGGACTAGGTTGTTTGGCAATAAAGCAATATCTTTAAGCCATGTCCCTTTTAAATTGTTTGCTTGGTTTGCTAAAGAAAACAAAAATTTATAGTTTCGATTTAGTGGCAGTACTGGCGGCTAATTGTCAAGAGTTAAATTCAAGGCTCACTGTTTGGCAATTATCTCCAGCATCGGCCGTAACACCAGCGGCAACATTGACAGCTGTTGGTGTATTAGCTAAGGGAGTTGGCCGCTTGAATGCTGTCAAATTATTTTTAACAGCTGGAGATTCATCATAACGTATTGTCATCGAATTGGAATTGCCTGGTATAAGAACATAACCCAATGACTCGTAAAATTTAATCAGTTTATCCTTGCAATCCAACGACATTTTGTAGCAACCCAAATATTGGGCCAACAGTGAAACGGTTACAACAATTCTGTAAAAAAAAATTAGAATTATAGAATCTTGAATATGACAGTAGATTAAATCTTAAATATACATACAGTTTTCCCAATTGTTTGCCGCGATAGGTGTCATTAACAACCACATCTTCCAAACGCCCACGCTGTTTAACAAATAATTTTAATTGGTATAAATATTCATTCTATGAGTTTGAAATATTACTTACAATAGCACAATTGTGAATGAATTTACGTTCAATAACTAATGAAGCGGCACCAATAATCTCATTTTTGCGCGTATCCTCAATTACAGTAACAAAGTAATCGCCACTGGCTTTCATTTGGGAAAAGCGGGCTGAAATAAAAAAATAACATAATCGATAATTTGGGATTAACTCGGAAAGTTGTACAAAATAAAACATTCTAGATTTTCTATTTATTCGAATCTAAATTAGAGACTTATACAAAATGACTATACAAAAGTGAACTCAAAAAAAAAAAATAAATATATATATATATCAACTCTATAAGTATTTTTAAAATGAACTAAAATAAAAAACTTGAAAAAAGTACTAGAGATGTGCGATTTTCTTTCGATTTCACTTTCGAATCAATTTTCAAAACAGGGCATTATTTACCATTTCACAACCCGTCATATGCTTTAACTTTCATATTTTATTCATTGAGTTAACAATAACAAAAATGTGTTTAAAAAAATCTCAACGTCACTACAATCTACTAATTAGACAACAGGTTTCCTATTGCTTTCATTTATACTTTTTGCGTATTTGTTTCTTTTTAAAACAATAGTAAATGGCACACAAACCCGCATACTTACTCAAAAACAGTGTCCTTGAAACTGGTCCAACATGTGTTAATTGCGACAACAATTGCAGGAAGCCGCGATCATAATCACCATCTTTCAAGGGCCTGACCTTCAACCAAGTCTCACCAGGACATGCTGCCGAAATAAATGGATTGAACTTGGCTGGGCTTTGGTGGAAATCCAACTTTAGTAACAAATCCGGATCATAGAGATATGTCTCCGTCTAAAAGACAAAAAACACACACACACAAAAAGTAAAGCATTTTTGCACAATCTCGCAGATAAAAATCCATTTTTTTTTGTAAAGGCCACTTGAAAGATAACAATATCAAATGTATTACTAAATTACCTGCAAAACTCCAACCATTTTCAAAACAAATTTCAGTATATTTAAATTTAATATTGCACTCTACAAACCGAAAAAAGATGTCAACGTAGCCACAAACGAAACTCGTCTACTTCTACCTAAAAACAAGCTGATATCAACAAACCTCTTCTTTACCAACTATGGGCGCAACACCAGAAACATAACCGCATACCGGTTTAGATTTTAAATTCCTTCTCTTTTCAATATGAAAATCAAAATACCTTAGGGTGTATACAATTTACCAGTCAATCTGAATGGCATAGCAGGGCAACAACTACATAATGAAGAACAACAACAGCAATTCTTTCTTTATCATTATTAAAGTCAGGTTTCTTACACCACTTGCACTCTCTACCACCCATACCAAAATGTCAAAAATGTGTAAACGCTAGTGTGACTGACTGGTTTCTTTCGGTCTTCAGGTAAATAATGGAAACAGAGAAAGAAGCAAAGGAAAGAAACACAGCACAGAATAATAATCTTAAATGAAAAGTGAAGGCTAAATTGAGAGCAAAACCTGTCCCAAAAAACTGACAGCAGAACTATATGTATGTTTTTCCTCCGTTAAATGCAGCACGAGTACTAGCCGGTAAATGTGAACTAGAAAAATTAATACAACAAAAACATGAATAACATACTCAAGACAATAAAGCAAGGTGGTACCATAGTAAACATAGTTTTTTTTTTTTGTTCAATTTTCAATTCTAGTTTTGATTTTAATCAATACATTGTTGTACATAGAATGTAAATTTATTTTAAAACAGGTTGACATACGTAAAAGGTTTAACGAACCTGCATCATAATGTTTATATAGGAAATTAAAGCTATGTATTTATTTATAACGAATAGTTAGTTGGATGTGATATAAACTTCTATACGTTATTTTGCTAAAAGTTGTGGTCAAATAGAAAAGACATAGCAAAATCAAGTCCCGACATTGGCGAACATTTTTCTTTTGTCACTGGTTGAGATTACAAGACTTAATCGTAATCATAGAGAGAATCTGTTACTAGTAAAACTTCAATACATACTGAGACAAAATTTGTGGGAAAACTTATCGAGTCCGACTTGAAAATACTTTGAAAGACAAAGGAAATAATTTTTTCGTACTCCCTAAAAGTCCACTTACAGTATGAGATGAAAATACTGCAACCAACTTCAGACTGCTGTTAATTCTAAGTCAATCTTCCGACAGCTGTTAAAATTATTCCAGTGACAGCTTATTGTTATATTGTTTAAAAGCGTACAAAAGCATTTTGGCCACTGAAATACCAAAAAGTGCAAGAACTTACACCGCAACAGAAAGGAAATAGACTCAAAAGAGCTAAAGAGTTGCTTCGCTTGGCCGAAAGTGGTGAACTGCCGACTTTGGTTTTCTCCGATGAGAAAACATTCGTTGTCCAGCAGTTTGTAAAGAAACAAAATTATCGTGATTACTTGCCAAAGAGGTCAGCTGAGAATGTGCACCTTCGGTTAGCCACCAGAACTCAAGCGCCGGTCAGGGTGATGGTGTGGGCCGCCATGACAGCCGATGGCGCCATCGAATTAATCGTATTAATCGACCGTGGCGTCAGAATAAATGCCGAATGTTATCGCGAAAATATTCTGGAGGGTGTATTAAAGCCTTGGACACGCAAACATTTTGGCCGCAGAACTTAGACATTCCAACAGGACTCAGCACCATCGCACTCAGCACGCGCTACCCAAAAAAAAATGAGGTTCCAGCGCTCAATGGACAACAAAATTTCCGGATACCAATCCATTGGACTATTGTCTGGAAAATTTTGGAAAGCAAGGTTGGCACTAAAAATGTCAATCACCTTTAGCAAGCGCTTCGCCGAGAATGGGACAAAATACCGCAGAGCAACATTGACGGTTTCATTGGCCGTTTGAGGGCCATAATTGTGCCAAAGATGACCAATTCGAATAAATATAAACTTATTCTTATATTTGATGCTATTTCCGACATGTTTTGCTTTCATTCAATAAAATTTAAAATAATGTGGCGTTTCCACTGCACTTGATTCGCTCTCTATTCGTTATTTGACCCTTAACTATGAAAAAACTACCTAATTCTTCACACAAAATTTCCTGAGCGAACACTCATATTTGTACGTTGTTCAAATCAAATCACTCTCAGAACAACGAAAAAATATGTCCCATCCCTAACAAATGAGAGCATTTATCGAACAAATAAATTATGACATTTAAAAATTAAAAATAGAAAAATTTGATGAAATTTTAAAAATTTTTGGGAAGACTGAAAATTATGAATGAAAACTACAATGTTGAATGGTGTATGTACATTCAAACGAAAGTAAATTTTGTTTTCTCTCTCATTCGAGGTACGCATTTTGTCCACGGGTTAAAATTTCCACAGAAAACGCAAACAAAGGGGGCAACATTTTCAAAATGTTTCTATCGGCAGAAAAAATGTTTGACAAGTGTCTCTCCAGCAGAATTTAAAAATGGAAAAACACAAAAATGTGTTCAAAATGTCAACATTTACACAAAAAGTTGAAATCGTGAATGAAAATTGTAAAATTAATGATATAATAAATCTTTGGGAGGAAAACAATAATTTCTTATATTCATATTAGTGAGAATTTCATGAATTTTCGTATAAATTCCCATTAAAATCAACAAACAAAATTTTTGAAAAAAGGAATTATTTTACTATGAATTACGAATCGTGCCGTATGAACGGGTTAATTCGTGTACTTAATTCTGAGAGCGAACAACGTTGTTCGGTTTACAATGGAAACATGCTATAAAAGTTAAAATTATGGCATTTGACTTTGTTGCAGTTTTTTTATCTCACCCTGTATATAGGCTCTAAACACAAAAATGTTTCCTAGAAAGTTGTTTTCATTGTATTGAATAATGTTATTAAATGTAAATGAATTGGAATTGAATAGGATTAGTCTAGAAAAGCATTTCTAATATTATTTCATGCGTCTGAGATGGTAAATAAAAAAGTGGAAAATACTCCTTACCTCCCTTTAGTATAAAAAAAGTTTCGTCATCTACTATTGTTGTTAATGTTCATAAAAAAAATTGCTAAATGTATAAGTTTAGATGTCTGATTCATTAAAAAAGAATCAAATATAACCCTTTTAGTCTATAAAAATCTCCTCATAAATTACACCATTATATCCATTAAATGCCTTTAAAAATATTACATATATATATATAGTTCTGATAGTCCATAGAAACAATTCATTAAAGATTAAAGTTTAAACACGGTTAAGACGTTTTAGTACGTAAATAAGTCCTAAGAATTAGAACTAGTTTTCATGATCGCATCCATCGTCGAAAACAACATTTTAAGCTAATCTTCAAAAAGATTTTGCAATTTGAAAAATGCTCATTACACAAATTGTTTTTTTTATTATTATTTATATTTGCCATAACACATTATCTAAATTGAAACGTGAAGTAAAATATTACTTATACTAAAAATAAGAAAAAAATGGTATCAATTTGTTAGCATTTTAATGATAACAACACTTACCATTTCCGCCATGTAGCAGCACACCCTCCTAGAGAAACGAATAAAGATAAAAACTGTTCCACGTTGCAGATATGTGGATTTTTATCGTCTTTTTCTATTCCGAAATGTTTACTTTTTCCGGTGGACGAATAAGTAACTACCGCAGCACCGTTGCTTGCTTTACCTTTCCACCAGCGCTTTCAAAATACAACTATATTTTGTGGTTGTACAAGAGAATGTGTAAAATAACTTTTTGCTTCGCTGCACCCCCAGTGGTAGTGTTGCTGTTTCTTGTTTGTCTGAGCAATTGATTAATTAGCAAAAAAAGAAAAGTTTATAACTTTTGTATGTTATGAAGGCATGTTTCTATAAGAACAACAACAAAAAATTAAAAACAAACACGGTTTTTGTTATTTTTGTAGGAGACAGCTGTTAGACAGGGTTGCCAATGGGAGAATCTCCGTGCGAGTAGGCCATTTATATATAAATTATATACAGGGAGAGATTGAAAAACTGCAACCAACCTCAGGCTGCTGTCATTTCTAAGCCACTCGTCCGACAGCTATTAAACTTCTTCCAATGACAACAATTATAAAATTAAATTAAAATTATTCCATTATATTGTTTACAAGCGTAAAAAAGCATTTTTGTGAGAATTTTTAAGAAAAAAAGTTATTTGTGGTGGAATTTAAGCGTGATAGTGGGATTTCCTTATTTTTGGCTGGAAAACCACAAATGGCTATCCTTAGAGCACTCCAGCATTCAAATATGAATAAATCTTTTGTATATTGTACCATCGCTCGTTGCCGTGATACTGGTAGCATAGCTCGACGTCAAGGAAGTGGACGGAAGAAACCAGCAACATCAGCAGAAATGGTTCGAAAGAAGGGACTTGATCGAAACACGCGCTCGTGAGCTAAACATATCGCAATATTCTATTCGGCAAATATTGAAAAATGAGCTCGGGGTAAAGCCATTGAAATTCCAAAAAGTGCAAGAACTTACACCGCAACTGAAAGAAAATAGACTCGAAAGAGCTAAAGAATTGCTACGTTTGCCCGAAAGTGGTTGATTTCTGATTTTCTCCGATGAGAAAACATTCGTTGTCCAGCAGTTTGTAAACAAACAAATTATCGTGTTTACTTGTCAAAGAGGTCAGCTGAAAATGTGAACCTTCGGTTTACCACCAGAACTCAAGCGCCGGTCATGGTGCGAGCGCTTCGCCGGGAATGGGACAAAATACCTCAGAGCAACATTCGGGCAGCGTGTGACGGTTTCATTGGTCTTTTGAAGGCCATAATTCGTGCCAAAGATGACCAATTCGAACAAATCTATACTTATTCTAAAATTTGATGCTATTTTCGTCATTTTTTGCTTTCATTTAATAAATTTAAGAACAAATAAAAATTATGCCGTTGGACTTTGTTGTAGTTTTTTATCTCACCCTATACACTGTACTATTTGCAATTGTTTACTTTAACACCGTTTCCATGCCTGGGAAACTAGTAAAGCTAGAAGGCAAAACGAAGAAAATACGTTCTTTTAAACAAACATGATTGTCAGATAGTATTTCGTTCCCACAATGAGCTGAAGAATGTCATACCGCCTTAGCAATTTTTTTGCATGCAAAGCTGTGACCTCCCCATTGATAAGGTTAGATATTTGTTTGTTAATCATTTATGACTAGGTTCAAACCAACACACAGCCCATTATAATTAAGAAAGCATCCACTTATTTTATATTAATCTGTTCAGATTTTTTGTAAATAGCGTACAGATAAAATATTTAAAAAAATCGGCAATTGTGGGTCATATAATCCATTAAAACTTTTTGGATAAACTTTTATAATTTTGGTAATCTATAACATACTTTTTAAGTAAATTATTCGACTATTTCTAAATAACAGATTATTCCATACAGTTTTAAAAGTAAATAACGACAAAATGGGCTAAACTTCATCAAAATCAAAAAGACTTCTCCAATAAAATAGTTAAGACATAACTATGCTTTTAAACAAAAACAATTTTTTATTAAATTTATTTTATCTCAACTTCGACACGACTTTTTCCTAAAAATTTACAAACATTTTACCTTTGGGTTTAAAAAATTATGTACCAACAATGTATTTCGGAGTTGTATACATTTCATAGGCAAATTCTTCATGATGGCTGGGATCAAATTCTAGACCAACATAGTCGATTTCTAAATTAAAGGGACCATCCATGCCGTTTTTAGCCGTTACGGAGAAGCCAAAATGTGTTACACGGTTTAGTTGTATTGCCTGTTGTCGATCTTGTACACGGCCTTTTGATGAGTAGAAAAATTTCGAAAATGGTATCTGAAAAAAAATTTAGACTTAAAATAAAAGTTATAAATTTTAGAATAAAAATGGTTTACCTTCGCAATTTGCCAATGTGGTCCACCTCGGGTGTATAAAGCGTAGTGGTATACATCATTCCACATCAAATCGAAATAACCTTCACAATGGAGATTAATTAAATAACTACGACCGTCTCCACGCACTTTTAGGACCAACATATTGTATTGACTCCAATCGTAGGTAGCTTCGCGTTTGAAAGATTTCTATAAGCAATTTTTGTTATTAGTTTCTCACATAAACAAAAATCATACATGCTACTTACCCTAACTCTTTTCGTCCTTATATTGGCATAGCCGGTTCTTTTGATCACACCATCCTTAATGTGTTCGGAATTGACAACACCATGAAATAGACCCGCACCGGAATTACTCAATTCCAATTTAGCTGTACTCTTACCCTCGTTGTGATCCATATCGGTGGTAACCACCCATTTATCTAGCGAGGATTTATCTTTGAAATTAAAAACAATATCCGTCTCACCTGGACGAAAAACCAACAGTGGATCGGATTCAAACTTCTCCTTCATTTCTTCCTTCCACAAATTAATTTCACTTTTCAGCTCTTTGAGGCCATCCATGATCATTTGCTTCTTCGATGGTTCCGGCAAGGCAGTTTTATATCCCGATTTTTTCTCACGTTCCCAAAATGTGTGACATACTGGCGAGGTATGTAAAAAGGCAGCTGTTGTATTTGGAATCACTAGCGACTTGTCGCCGATGTAGTTGGGCAGTAATCTTAACGGAATACTGACACGTTTTAGGCAAAACATTTTTAGCGTTTTCGATTTATTTGTTCAGAAAATACACATTTTATTTACAAACAACTAACTAATAACGTAACATAAGTTACGAAGACCAGTTGCTGAAAGTGGTCTCTGGATGCCACAGTAATTTTGTTGCTACTGACAAAATGCCAAAATGTAACTACTGGCTCTTTTGTAATGTAGATATGGTTAATAGTACATTTAGAAATAATATTCTTATAGAATCAATTAATAAAATAATATGATTAAAACAATATGCAAATGGCTTTGCACGAGAAGTCCTCTTTCAATTAATTTCGTATACCGGCTGATTTTCATATGAAAGTCAGCTGTGTTTACCAGAGCATTTATGTTAATTGTTCTTAAAGGTTATTTACACTAGCAGATTCGATGGTGAATAGTTTTGGGAGGCAGAATACGGCTTTCTGTCAAGAAAAAGCATGACTGTAAATTAAAATATGAGGGAAAATAACGTAAAACAGATTATGATAAAATCAGAAAGAATTTAAATGTCAATAAGGTTCAGAGTTCCACAAGGACGAGGGAACTGTTTTATTGTTTCTGGATGTGGGATGTCAGAAAGGTGAAGTATATAAAGTTCCACAGATATTACCCACCTTGGGGAACTCCCTGTTTCACTCTACGGATGCTCGACTTTTTGTTTCTGAATTCCACGTACGACTGGCGTCCCCACATGTAGTTTACAATCAAACGTTTCTAACTTGGCCGGAGAGCGGTGCGTGCAACGTCCTCGAACAGTGTGGCATGATTGACTGTATTAAAAGCTTTTGATAAATCAAGTCTATCACACGGCCTGTTCTGATTGAGTCCTCTGCTGACATGTGTGGAAATGACGTGTAAAACTATTGTTGTGGTATGCAATTTCCGGAATCCGTGTTGATGATCAGTTACTGGGACACTCTCCTATGCTGGGGAGGAGTAAAGCCTCAAGCGTCTTTGCTACTGCTGACAAAAGTGATATTTGCCTGTATGAATCACTTTTGCTGACATCCTTGCCTGGTTCAGTAGCGGGGCCACCCTGCCTATTTTCCAAGCATTGGTAACTATAAGGGTGGCTAACGACAGATTGAGGAGCTTGGTAAGATACTCAACTCCTAGATTTTCCAGTTGCTTCAACATCACCATAGAGATTCCATCAGGACCAAGCGCTTTGGATGACTTTGCGCTTCTGATGACATATGCAACATCTTCCAACGTAAAATGTAGTGGTATCTCCTCGGCTGAAAGAGATCGTATACGGCATAGGATGTCCCGGAAACACCTATGTGCTATCTGAACATCAGATGGGTTGGGCAGAATCTGAAGCGGTGATTGGTATATTCTCTGAATTCTTGTCAATTGGTTTTCGCATGGATAACCAGAGTCTATGGAATCGGGTGGTCTGTTGATGGCGACAATAAGGGGGGGGGGGGGGGGGGGGGCTGGTCTGAACCTAAATAAGTGACTGATTGCCATGTTACGTCATTCGTCAAACCTGCGGACAAGATGGATATATCCGGCGAACTGTGGCAGCCCCCTTTATTCTGGTAGGCGCGTCCTCATTCACTCTGCAGAACGTGAAGCTATCAATCTGCTCAGCCTCTCTGTACATTTGTGTGTAAACAATGGATTTATAAACATAAATTTGACAATGAGATGTTGTCAAATGAATAATTTGGAAAACAAATGTAAACATATGATTGCATGACTTTACCATGTGTATATGTAAACATGGTTTTAGTTTTTCACATGATTTTTCTCTACTGCGTCGGAAATTAGCCGGCAAAAATTGTCATCCGTCGCCGACAATTAGTACCGCATCGACCTCGAAATCCGACAAAAATAAAAATAATTGGGTGAAAATTAAAATAATTTATTATTTGGTTCTAAACTTTCAAGGACGTTGTTTGTAAATACAGGACACACGTTCCTACAAACATTTTCAAATGGTAATAACGGAAAGCAAAATAAACAGGGTTTTTAAAATAAAAACAGTTCAAAAGGTCAAATCGACCAGTGGTCAACAGAGATAATTTAATATAGAACACACTGGAAATTATGATAAACATGCTTTTTCTAATAGAATTATTCTTTCGTTCAAGGTCTAGCTAAAGCAAAGTTCGGATTTATTTCCTTCCGTTCAAAACAATTTCAACCAAAACACTTATACCCGTGATTCCTTAAGCAACGATTACCCAACATGTTGCCCGTCACAGTTTTCCGCCAAGTGGCCCGTCGTGGCTGTGGCTTTAAAAATTTAACGGAACTTGTTTCGCCGGGCAATAGTTCCCACATGCCCAATGCTGTTATCAACTGTCTGAATCGTTATGCGGCTGCTACCGGTTTTATACGCATTTCATTTCTGGATGTTAATCAATATCGTAATTGGGATGTGGCCACTTTGCGTATGTATGCCGATCGCAAAAAACAATTACTGCACATGAAAACCCTCAAGGGTCGTGACATGCTGCAGGATGTGTTAGATAAGCAGCGTGAACAGTTTATAGAACGCAAAAATGAAATTGCTGATGATATTCGAGATGCAATCGACAAGAAACGGGAATCATTTATAGAACGCAAAAATGTAATAGCTGAGGATATAAGGGAGGCACGCCATAAAGTCCAACAGAGGGTGCGTGAGAAAATGGAAGAGGTCGAAAGGGAGAACATCATGACCATACCGAATATGTTGACAATGGGCCGCATGGTACTATCGCCCTACATTGGTTATGTTATAGTGGATGGGAATTATGAATTGGCCATAAGTTTGTTGGTTGTGGCCGGTATTTCAGATTTGGTAGGTTGTTCCACAATTGTTAATGCTTAACGATCTCGTAAAATCTATATCCAATTCCAGCTTGATGGACAAATAGCTCGAAGATGGCCAAATCAGGCAAGTAAGGCTGGTTCTTTTCTAGATCCTGCTGCCGATAAAGTGCTCATGGGTTCATTGGTTATATCAATGGGCTACTGTGATTTATTGCCCCTGTGGTTGGCTGGCACTATTTTGTTCCGTGATGTTTTTCTGATTGCTGCGGGATTTGTTATTCGCTATATTAGTTTGCCACCGCCAGTAAGTAGTGTTTAAATAAGTTGAATTGAAAATGTTTAAACTACTTATTATTCTATTTCTAGCGGACCTTCTCCCGTTATTTTGATGCAACACATGTTACTGCTCAGTTGGAACCAACCCTAATAAGTAAAATTAATACTGGAGTGCAATTAGCAGCCGTTGGCATTAGTTTAGGAGCACCAATGTGGGGATATTTAGGTAAGATGATATATCAGTTTCTGAGATAAAAAATTGGAATGATTCTCTTTTTTTGATACAGATCACACTGCCTTACATGGTCTGTGGTACCTGACTGGGGCCACAACAGTAGCTGCCGCTTTAAGTTATATTTTAGATAAGAATACATTTAAAATTTTAAGCAAACATGTCCCAAAGAAATAGGAAATGATACGGAAAGTAAAAGAACAATTTGTTACATAAATGAGAAATCATCATAAATGGTTGAACATATCGAATGCTTCCTGTTGCAATATAGACGCCTTACTAGCAGCCATAACAGAAAAACTAGACTATAACTAGCAGCTGTCTAAAATATTATGTCCCCTATTTTAATATATATTTTTTTTCATTTCGTGAAAAGTTATTTTTTGTGTTAATTTTTTGTTTTTTTCTCTTTATTTTAAAAATAATTTCTTTTCAAAAGAACTGAACATTTTTTGTTATTTTTAAAGAAAAGAAAAACACCAACATGTATAATAAAGTTCCGAAATTTTGTGAAATTACATATATTTCAATATATAGTTGTGCTTATTTTGACTAAATAATTGGTAATAATTTATTCCTCCTTTACCGTTGAAAGGGCTCGTTTTTCCATAATCCAAAAGTACAATGGAGGGCATATAAAGCGCAGCCAAAATCCAACCTTAGCTTGGAGATCTGAAATGATAACATCCTTTTCATTGCCCAGCAATGATTTCAAAATACTAGCGGCACATTCCTCGGCTGACATGCCTTTTGATGTGGCTTTGTCCATTTCTGCAAAAAAACATTGATTATTTAGAAAATCTGAATATGTACCAAACACATTCACTTACTTCCATGTTTTTGTCCACTTGCAGTCAACGCATTTACGGACAACTGAGTTTTTATATAACCTGGACTAAAGCATGTGACCTTCAATCTTTTAGATGCTACCTCGGCCCGAAGAGAATCGGAAAATGCTTGTAAGGCATGTTTAGAAGCCGAATATGCAGACCTATACGGCAATGCAATTTTTCCTTGCACTGAACTTATAAAACATATATGGCCTGTTTGCTTTTTAACCATTGAAGGTAGTACAGCCTTGGTTAAGGCAACGGTACCGAAATAATTTACTGTCATTACTTTCAAGTCAACATCCAAAGCAGTTGAAATAGCTTCAGCTCTAACACTTATCCCTCCATTATTAATCAAAATATCAATTCCATTGTGTATAGCTATGGCGTCATTGGCAAATTTCGGTATGGCATTCAACTCAGCCAAATCTAATGACATTACTGTGGGAGGATAGGCAGTACCAACCTGTAAGAGACCAGAAATAAAAAAACATGTTTCAATATAAATAATTTGGTTTAACTCCTACCACTTCCAATGCCATTAGGTCCTTTTTCACCCTTTCCAATTCATTTAGTCTACGTGCTGCCAAAATTACTTTACATCCAGCTTTGTAGAAGACATGAGCCAATGCTTCTCCCAAGCCCGAAGAGGCCCCCGTGATTAGCACGACCTTTCCAGGCAAACATTTTCTTTGTTTAGCCACCAAAGAACGTCTCCATAGATTAATCAATACCAGTGGCACTGCGACCGGCATACAAATAGTTCCCAAAATCCAATACAAAATATTCCAATCACCGTTTCCTTCTGATGGTGCTGTACATTTTTCCACTGTGTCATAGGCCATTTTATCTAAGTAATTTAATATTTTTGATTGATCTTTGAACCTTATCGCACTAAACAAACTAAACTCACAAAGACACAAACTCGAAATAAAATCAATAATTATTTGTTTACATTGGGTTGTTTTGACATTTTTGGTGGGTGATCAGGGTTGATTTTTTGCGCAGATTTAAATGAAATAGCTGTGTTCAGCCCGTGTCATGGTAGAAGAATACAGGTAGTCGCATCGACACAGCTGCTGGGACAATGAAATGTCAAACTAATATTGGAATTGAAATTATTGAATCTAATTATAATAATTATTGAAATTTGTAAAAATTGTTGAAAAATGTTAAAAATGGGTGAGGAGTGGACCGATATATTCCATCTTCACACCAGACCTTTGGTTAATAAAAATATTGTAGTGTGTGTAATTTGAAGACAATTGGGCTCTTGCATCACACTTTATAAGAGTTATAATTATTCAAAACTTTGACCCTATGCCCGGAAAAGTACTGGATGGAGTGGACCGATATTGCCCATTTTCGCACCTGACCTAGAACTGATGCAAATATTGGGATTTGCAATGTTCTTTTTCAGTGCAGTAAATTATTATACCCCCAGCCATTTGGCTAGAAAGGGTATACAGGGAGAGATAAAAAATACAACAAAGTCAAACGCCAGAATTTTTATTTCTTTTATTTTATTGAATTTCAGAATAATTTTAGATTTGTTCGAATTGGTCACCTTTGGCACGAATTATGGCCTTCAGACCGCCAATGAAACCGTCACACGCTGCCCGAATATTGCTCTGCGGTATTTTGGCCCATTCCCAACGAAGTGCTTGCTTGAGGTGATCGACATTTTGGTATTTTTAAGTGCCAAAATAATCGGGACACATTTCAAAGGCTTTACTCCGATCTCATTCTTCAATATTTGCCGAATGGAATATTGCGATATCGTCAGCTCACTAGCCATTTTTCGGCCACTGCGACACGGGTTTCGATCAAGTCGCTTCTTTACTTTTCGAACCATTTCTGCTGATGTTGCTGTTTTCTTCCGTCTACTTCCTTGACGTCTGGCTACGCTACCAGTATCACGGTAACGAGTGATGGTACAAGACACAAAAGATTTATTCACATTTAAATGCTGGAGTGATCTAACGACAGCCACTTGTGGTTTCCTGCCAAATATAAAGAAATCACACTATTACGCTTGAATTCCATCACGAATAACTTATTTTCTGGAAAATTCTCAAAAAATTCTCTCTCTAATGATCTGTCATTAGAATAATTCTAACAGTTGTCGGACGAGTGGCTTCGAAATTACAGCAGTCTGAATTTGGTTGCAGTATTTTCATCGAAATAAAGGTTTGAGACCCATTTGGAGGCGATCTAGCGATGTCCGTCCGTCTGTCTGGCTGGTGCGCACGATAACTATCGAAGGGAGTATCCGATTTGGTCCAAACTTGGTACACCGTAATATTTTTGTCAGACTTAGATTGAGTTCGGAGATGGACAATATCAGTCCACTCCTTCTGATACCTCCCCACAAAAGGTCGAAATTTTCCAAAAATATATTTTCTGCACAGAAAGAGAAACGATAACCCGATTTTGTTCCATCTTTACATATCCTAATATTTGCGTCAGTGATAGGCCAGGTGCCAAAATGGACAATATCGGTCCACTCCATCAATTACCTCCCCCACAAACGGTTAAAATTTTGAATAATTATAACTTTTATAAAATGTGATGTAAGATTCTGATTGTTTTCAAACACACACATCCCAATATTTTTATTAAAGCAAGGTCTGGTGTTAAGATGGAATATATCGGTCCACTACTTCTTGTACCTCTACCCACTAAGGGTCGAAATTTTCTGCACATAAAAGGGAAATCCAATCCTAATCCAAATCCTAATACTTGCGTTAGTGCTAGGTCAGGTGCGAAAATGGACAATATCGGTCCACTCCATCAAGTACCTCCCCCACAATGGGTTTACATTTTGAATAATTATCAAATAAAATGTGATTTAAGAATCCGATTATCTTCAAATTTCACACATTCTAATATTTTTATAAACCCAAGATATGGTGCTAAGATAGAATATATCGGTACACTCCTACTGGTACCTCCTCCACAAAAGGTCGAAACGTTAAATTAATATCCGATTCGAATATTCCGATAATATCCGATATAATATTTCTATCAACACAGGATCTGTTGTAAAGGCGGTAGAGATTGGACCATTCCTTCTAGTACCTCCCCCACAAAGGGTCAAAGTTTTCAATAACCGAAACGTTGTTATGTTTTATTCCACCTCAACACTTCGCCATCATAAGTACTTACCTGCCCTGTTCAACGAATAAAAAACTTTTGGTTTGCTTTTTCTTATTTTTTATGTTTTCTTTATTAGAATTTCTTCATTTTATTGACTTATTTGTGGATTTTGAATATTATTGCGCTGTTTTGTGTTTGAAATCATTTATATTTGTTATTTTTGCTTTATTTTATTTATTTTTTTTGGTAATTTTAGTTCATGACTAACAATTGTTTGTTACCTTGTATTAAATATGGATCATTTTGTGTTATAACTTTTGCTTTTAAATAATTTTCAATGAAATCTATTAGATTTTCTATTAAATTGTTCCACTTTTGATAGAGGGAGAGAAAGAGAGAGAGAGAGAGTGTTTTGAAGTCAAATTGAGTGGTTTATGTACTAGGCTCGGTGTAAAAGTGTAGTTTTGTAACAGTTATTTTTCTCAATTTGGATATCGAAAAATTAAAAATGTAATTTAGTTTTACGCTTTTTTTACAAACACATGTATAACAAATTATAAAAAGAAAACACAGATTTCTCTATTGAATACGGACATTAGGTAAACTATGCATGAATGATTTCTATAGAATGTTAATCCATACTTTTAAATTATCAATTAAAGTGTTATTTTAATGTTCGCCCCACACTTATTTAGATTGTTATATCTCGTGGGGGCCAACAGCAACATATTTCATTACTAATTTTTCGATTCCTAAAATCATATTGTATCAATTATGTATGTCCACATGTAAAAAGTGTCGTGATGTAAAACCATTTTTTTTGTATTACAGAGTGTTCGTGTGTGTGTATGCATGTATGTGTACAATTTGTTATACTTATAACTAATGAGGTATAATGTAAGAAATACGTATGTACTCGTAATAGTATTTTTGTTTGTTTTTTTTTGGGTATTAGCATTAGAGTTGTTGTTGTTGTTTTAGTAATAGTATTAATTATAATTGCTATTATTTTATAATAATTGCTCTAAATTTAAATATGCATTGTTTCGAAATTAACTTAAATTGATTTAGTCGTAGGTTTTTGTTCTTGTTGTATTGTGATTTGCTTGCATTATTAAATAAGAAAAAAAAATAATTAGTTTTGTTTTCAATTGTTTTTTTTTTTTTTTGATATAGATAAATAAGTAATTATAATTATTTATATATAATTGTTAAATGGCATAATAATGAAGCATAAACGGGTTGATTTTTTTTATTGGAAATTTAGCTGTAATTGCGCTTTGAAGAATTTTTAATTGTTTTCTTTTTTAAACTTTTCTTAATATAATTTTTTTTGTGGATCCTAAATTGAATAATATAATTTAATTTTGAAATTGGGAAATATCCATCAATTCATTTTCATTTCCTTAGTTTTCATTCTATAGTAGTTCGTTTCTATTAGTTTTGTTTATAATCTTATAATGTTTTCAAAAATAACAACTGATAAAGGCAAAAATCGGTCAAAACCGAATGTGTTATATCCTACTGCAAGGATTTTCCATGAGGATTACTCTTTTTATAGGAAAAGTCATCGTCGATGAACTTTTCTATTGGAAAAGTCATCGTCGATGAACTTTTCGATTGGAATAGTCATCGGTGATGAACTTTTCGATTGGAATAGTCATCGGTGATGAACTTTTCGATTGGAATAGTCATCGGTGATGAACTTTTCGATTGGAATAGTCATCGGTGATGAACTTTTCGATTGGAATAGTCATCGGTGATGAACTTTTCGATTGGAATAGCCATCGGTAATGAACAAATTTATTGGAAAAGTCATCGGTGATGAACTTTTCTATTGGAAAAGTCATCGGTGATGAACTTTTCTATTGGAAAAGTCATCGGTGATGAACTTTTCTATTGGAAAAGTCATCGTCGATGAACTTTTCTATTGGAAAAGTCATCGTCGATGAACTTTTCTATTGGAAAAGTCATCGTCGATGAACTTTTCTATTGGAAAAGTCATCGTCGATGAACTTTTCTATTGGAAAAGTCATCGTCGATGAACTTTTCTATTGGAAAAGTCATCGTCGATGAACTATTCTATTGGAAAAGTCATCGTCGATGAACTATTCTATTAGAAAAGTCATCGTCGATGAACTTTTCTATTGGAAACGTCATCATTGATTAAGTTTTCCATAGGAAAATTAATCATTGATTAACTTTTCCATAGGAAAATTCAACTTTCCTATTGGAAAAGTCATCAATGGTGAACTTTTCTATGGGAAAAGTCATCGTCAATGAACTTTTCTACAGGAAAATTCACCATCACTGAGAACCTGGAGGAAAAACTGACAATTTTTCCCCTGAAAAAAATTATGGACAGTTTCATAGTTCCATTCTGGTGATCTATGGAGTAGGATATAACAAGAAAAAAATATTTTATAGTTTTTTTACTTAGTAATCGCTTTTAATAACCATTTTTTGTAACATTCGTTCTATATATATATAGACTCTATATATATATTTAATAAGTTGACTAGTATTCTTTATTTTTTTTTTAACTTATATTCTTTATTATTATATTTTTTATAACTACGAGTATTTGGTTGGTAGCTGTTGTTTTTTTTGCTTTTAATTTGAATTTTACTAAAATTATTTTTTGTTTTTTTTTGTTGTTGTTCGGTATTGATTTGGAAAACTCTACAAATGTTGACTAAGTGTACTATTTTATTATTTTGTATTTTCTTGTTACTGCTTGTTTTTTTTCTTCTGTTCTAAAGTCTAAAGTATTGATTTCTTTTGTTTTGTTTTCAATTTATTTTGCTATTGATTTTCTTATATGTTTTTGTTTTGTTTTTGTATTTAGCTTAATATTTAGTACCACAGTCGAAGAGAATTTGTTTTTGGTTGGTTTTGTGTTACTGTCGTTAGTTGTTTGGTTTTTTGGTATTTTAGAATTTGAAAATTTTAGTTTCTTTGGAGACTTTTTGGTATTAATTTTTTTAAGTTTTTTTTTGTAGAAGAGCGGTCAAATAAAGTTAATAACTTTGAGGAGAAAAATTAGTGCTTGAGAAACAAACAAAATATAGAGAATTGTTTTTGTTCAGTTGTGTATCTGTGTAAATGTGTTGGTGTTTTCGTGGAAAATCAACCTCATCGACATGATCCTTGATAAATTTTTGTGTAACTGCATTCAATTTTAAAATAAAAGTTTACCTGATGACTATGAAAAATCACTCTTGATGAAATTGTTCGAAGGAAAATTCAACCTGGAGGTACTTTCCTATGTTGAAAGTCCCCATTTATCAACTTTCCTACAAGAAAACTCATTTCCAAAAGAACTTTTCCCTGAAAAACCCCTCATCAAGAGTTATATTTCCGAGATGTTGATTTTCCAAAACTGTGATATCAAGTAGTGGAAATTAAAAGTTTTCCATATTTTCTGTATTTGTTTTTCTCAAAGTTTTTTTTTTTCATTTTGGAGCAAGAGGAAGAATTAAAAATAAAATATAATAAATAATTATTGTTTTTTTTTTTTTTTTCAAATTTTTTCTAATATTTGTCTAAACATATTTCTGTTAACTTATTTTTTGCTCGTTTTTTCTCATTTTTTTGGTTTTTGAAATTTTCGTAATATTTTCTGTTTTTTTGTTCGAGGAATTTTACTTTGTTTGTTTTTTGAAAAAATTCAAAAACTATTTAAATGACCTCAAAATAGTTTTATTTGTGGTCTTGCTTCTCGTCTTTTTTATAATTTTTTATTTTATTCTTCAGATTATTGCTACGATTAACGTTGTCTTTGTTGTTGCTGCTGGTGTGTCCTTTTCAACTGTTAAAACTTAATAAAAACATAAAACGATTATAATAATTCAACAAAGTGTTCAAATCAAATGGTCATAGCTCTATATTGGTGTTTAATGTTGACTCCAATACTTTACTGGATGCATTGGTAAAGGCCTCACAATTTGTGTTCGACATCCATTCGAAATCTTTGATGGTAGCCTAAAATAAAAGTAGAGAAAAGAAGTGGTAAATATGAGATTGAAATAGAAATTGAATATTTCAGAGAGTATCTAAACTAACTTACCATATGCATGGAGTATACGGCAATAACAACTAAAACATGCATAATATTGTGTGAATTCAAATAGAAATCAACCAGACCGGGAAGCCATTTTTCAGGAATACGCATTGCACCTATAGCACCGCCAATAATTGACACAGCATCCTGAAAGAAAGTGGAAAACAAGTAGAAATTAATTTATATTAACATACAGGGTGAGATAAAAGACTGCAACAAAGTCAAACGCCATAGTTTTTAGATTTTCATTGAATGAATGCAAAAAATATCGGAAATAGCAAAATTTTAGAATAAGTTTAGATTTGTCACCTTTGGCACGAATTATGACCTTCAAACGGCCAATGGAACCGTCACACGCTGCTTTTTAGTGCCAACCTTTCTTTCCAAAATACTCCAGACACAATAGCCCAACGGATTGGTATACGGAGATTTTGGTGGCCATTGTGCGCTGGAAATGAAGCGAGGTACCTGATTTTGTAACCATTATTGGGTGGCGCGTGCTGAGTGCGATGGTGCTGAGTCCTGTTGGCCAAAATGTTTGCTTGCCCAAGGCTTTAATATACTCTCCAAAATATTTTCGCGATAATATCCGGCATTTATTCTGATGCCACGGTCGATTAATACGAGCGGAGAGCGACCATCATCTGTTATGGCGGCCCACACCATCACCGTGGCCGGCGCTTGAGTTCTGGTGGCCAACCGAAGGTGCACATTTTCAGCTGACCTCTTTGGCAAGTAAACACGATCATTATACCCTACACCACATAGTGGTAAGGGTATTATGTCTTTGTTTATACCCTACACCACAAGGTGAGGGTATTATGTCTTTGTGCATTTGTTTGTAACAGGCAAAAGGAAACGAGATAGACCCATAGTTCCTTTTGATTATCTGCATAGAATCACATTCTGAGTCGATTTATGCGTGTCCATCCGTCCGTCCTGTCCATGTATTTTTGTAAACAAAGTACAGTTCGCAGTTCCAGATGAAATTTTGCACAAATCATTTGTTTGGTCCAAGGACGAACCCTATTGAAATTGGAGATAGTCGGTCAAAATTTAGATATAGCTCCCATGTATATCTTCGTCCGATTTGCCTTTTATTGTGCACCAAAGTTCCGGATGAAATTTTGTAAAAATCATTTGTTTGGTCCAAGGACGAACCCTATTGAAATTGGAGATAATCGGTGAAAATTTAGATATATCTCCCATATATATCTTCGTCCGATTTGCTTTTATTGTGCACCAAACGTGTAATATCTGCCCGAATAGTATGGCATTTTGCACATACAACCAAATTAGGCCTGAAAATAAGTATCCAAATTTGATCGAAATCGGTTCAGATATAGCTATAGCTCCCATATATATTGTTCATCCGATTTTTTATTTTTGTCCAGCCGTAATGCACTCTGTAACAACAATATTCAGGGAAATATATCAAATTCAGCTCAGAAATACATTTGCTAAATTTTATCGAAATCGGTTCAGATTTGGATATAGCTCCCATATATAAATTCGTCCGATTTACCTTTTATTGTGCACCAAACGTCTAATATTTGTTCAAATTGGATGGAATTTGGCATTTACGACCGAATTGAGTCTAGAAGCTAGTATGTCAAATTTGGTGAAGATCGGTGCAGATATAGCTATAGCTCCCATATATACTGTTCATCCGATTTGTTATATTTGTTACCCACAGCCGTAATATGCACTCCGTAACAACGATATTCAGGGAAATACATGAAATACAGCTCAGAAATATTTTTGCCAAATTTTTATCGAGATCATTTCCGATTTGGATATAGCTCTCATATATATCTTTATCCGATTTCAAATTAATTGTGCACCAAATGGGCAATTCAAGTCCGAATTTAAAAGATACAAATGCTTCGGTATATTTAGTCCTTTTGAACTTTAAATTATAATTATAATCATAGCGTGTATGATTGAATTCTCCCATAAAAACTTTTAATTGTTATGCGGAGCTCTACTAAATTAGCAAAGTGGTGTAGGGTATCATAAAGTCGGCCCCGCCTGACTTTAAGACTTTCTTAACTGGTTTTGTTTCCTTGACGTCGTGCTACGCTACCAGTATCACGGTAACGAGCGATGGTACGAGACACAAAAGAATTATTCACATTTAAATGCTGGAGTACTCTAACGATAGCCACTTGTGGTTTTCCAACCAAATATAAAGAAATCACACTATCACGGTGAATTCCATCGCGAATAACTTTTTTCTGGTAAATTCTCACCAAAATGCTTTGGTACGCTTGTATACAATATAATGAGCTGTCACGGGAATAATTTTAACAGCTGTCGGACGAGTGGCTTTGAAATGAATGCACTCTGAAGTTGGTTGTAATTTTTTCATCTCACCCTGTATATTCTTGATCAGCATAAAATTCTATGTCGAATTAGCGATGTCCGTCCGTCTGTCGGTCTATCAGTCTGTCCGTCTGTGGAAATCACTCTAGCTTCCGAATGAAGTAAGTTCATAAAATTTAACTCAAATGTGCATTATGTCTGCAGGACGTTTGGTATTGAAAATGAGCCATGTTGGTCCACGTTTTGGTATAGCCCCCATTTAACGGCACCTCCTGATATTCGGTGTTTTGATGATTTTAACGACATTATTCAGGGGAATTGTTTCAAATTTGGTATTTAAAGTTCGTAATGGATACTACAGCCTAAGACAGAAAATTGTCTGTTAAGGTCCACGCCTTTGTATAGCCCCTAGTATAACGGCCACATTCGATATTTTTTAAGATTTTAACAGAATTTTTAACGGATTTTATTTATTTTTTTTGAAATGGTGGAGGGTATTCCAAGTTCGGCCCGGTCGAACTTACAGCTTTTTTAATTGTTAATAAACTAAAATTAATGAAATTTGCTGAAGAATATTTTTGTCTTTGACAGTTTGTAGGAGAACTTTGATGCTTTGTAGGAGAATTTGGCATAAAATGTGTTTTCTTTTTTTTTAATATTCATAAATGCATAGCGTTTAGGGAAGATTTATAGTTTTGATGTATTCTAAGACCTATAGTAGAATTTAAAGACAAATAATATTGACTAGCACATATTGACTTGTTACGATCCCGCTAAAAGATTTTTTATCCATTTGTTGCAAAAAAGAACTCGGTTAAAAATGTTGCACAAAAATAATCCTTGAATTGAAATCAGTAATATTTTCGAAGACAATAAATACTGTAAACGTAAGGATTTCAAGAAATGTAAATTCGAACATTTTAAATGTAGATGTAAAAGAGGGAAAAGCTGGGTTATGCCCACTATATTTATTAAATCCAGTGGTTTAGGCTTTAATATTAAGTATGTACGATAACTCTTCTGGTAAAAATTACTCACTAAGGTTTACAGGGACAAAAGTTGTCGAACAACATTCAATAAAATCTAACTAGAAAATAGCTTTTTTATACCCTCCACAGCACTATTTTTTTTTAATTTTGTCATTCCGTTTGTAACTCCTCGAAATACTCATGTCAGACTCAACAAAGTATATATATTCTTGATCAGCGTAAAATTCTAAGACGATTTAGCCATGTCCGTCTGTCCGTCTGTCTGTCTGTCTGTTGTAATCACGCAATCTTTCGAACAAATTGAGATAGAAGGCTAAAATTTTGCACACATATATATTTTGCCAGTAGGCAGGTTAAGTTCGTAAATGGGCCATGTAGGCCCAAGTTATCATATAGCCCCCATATAACGGTACCTCCCGATATTCGGTATTTTGATGATTTTAGCGACATTATTCACCGGAATTGTTTTAAATTTGGCATTTGAAGTTCGTAATGGATACTACAGCCTAAGACAGAAAATAATCTGGGTGGGTCCACGTCTTCGTATAGCCCCTACATAACGGTACCCCCCCATATTCGGTATTTTTGATGATTTTAGTGACATTATTTAACGGAATCGTTTCAAATTTTGTATTTGAAGTTCGTAATAGATACTGAAGCATAAAACAGAAAATGGGCCATGTAGGTCCACGTCTTCGTATAGCCCCCATATACCATAACCCCCGATATTCGGTATTTTGATGATTTTAGCGACATTATTTACCGGGATTGTTTCAAATTTCACATGCGAAGTTCGTAATGTATACTTCAGCCCATGTCAGAAAATTGTCTGTGCAGGTCCACGTCTTCGTATAGCCCCCATATAACGGTACCTCCTATATTCGGTGTTTTGATGATTTTAGCTACATTATAAACAGATTTTTCTTCAAGTTTCGCTTTTAAATATTGTAATAACTTATGACAAAACTTGCCTATTCAGGTCCACGTCGTCGTATAGGCATTCCGTATTTTTACAATTTTAACAGAATTTTTAACGGATTTTATTTTATTTATTTATTTATTTTTTTTTTTGGAAATTGTCAAATTTGTACTAAATGGTGGAGGGAATTAAAATTTCGGCCCGGCTGAACTTACAGCTTTTTTACTTGTTGAACAATGAATGCGTTACACTTTAAAATTGTTAAGAAAATGGAATCAAAATGGCGTTTTTAGTGAAAAATTATGCTTATTATAAAGTATTATCAAGTTATCATTTTTTAAATCAGTTGATGTTACTGGATAAGACTTATTGAGTGTATTTCTCTGGTAAGCATTTTTCAATCTCTCAGTAACTCAACAGTTACTCTCTTTACTCGCTCTTCATATTGGAATTTTGGGTTATAGAAAAGCGTATACAAAACATGACACAATATTAGTTCAGCCGCTTCGTCTGCGTTTTTATGAATTAGTTATATTCTCTTTCAAAATTATTTTTCAAAATTTTTAAAAAAAATTTTAGGAAAAAATTTTTTCGCATTTTTGTCACAAAATATTGGATTTGACCACACCGTGAGTTGTCATCTAAATGACAAATATAAATAAGTGTTTACCCAAACATTTATTGCTTGACAACCCTTTTATATGCAGCTGAAAACGTTTTACAAATTAATGAATGAACCGAAATACCTACATTCTATGTTAGAATAAGAAAATATTCTTTTTTTTTTCAACAAACTCAGCTCTCTATGGGAAATGAAACACTTAAAGCCCACGCACTGCCAGAAAAAAATATGTAGGTTATTTAGAAATATATCTACGTATGTATGTTGGCATTATTTTAACTTTAACACACACACACATTCATCATTTCGAGTGTGTTAAGGACGTGCCACAATTTCGTTTTTCCCGCTGCTTCTTCTTCTTTTAAACCTTTCACTAGTTTGTTGAACGGGTTAATGATGTGGAAAATGAATGGCATGATTTGTTTTTGTTTTTTTTTCTACAGCAGCAAAAGCAACAACGACGACTAGAACTAGTAAATCTTCGAATGACCTCAATTTAAGAGTGTTTGGCTTTCTTGTTGTATTTTTCTGATGTTGTTTCCGCGGTTACCTTCATTCTGCCTCTCTGGCGATTGCCCTTCGCTTAGTTACTGAGGTCCACAAAATATTTCTTGGGAGAGGAGAAAACAAAAAACAGACTGTGTGTTAAAAATTCATTAACACAATACGGATCCTAATGATGTATTATGCCTGATTTATTGTGGCTGCCTGTGTCGAATGTTCGCTGCTAGTAGTAGTACTGGGGCTGCTGTTCAGATCTGCATTTTACTGTAAATATGTTTTGGTTACTTGGAATCATTAAGATTGTGCTATTCAAAAGGACCAAACAAAGTTTAAGAGGAAGAAAAAACTGGGTTATGTCATTTGTGTGAGAAGGTTGAATGGTTAATAACACTGTGCAAAAAAAAACCAGTAAGGAAAGCTCAAAAGTCGGGCGGGGCCGACTATATGATACCCTACACCACTATGCATATTTAGTAGAGCTCTCGTAAAAAGGTTTATACAGAGCATTTCAGAGCTCTATGAGATATTTGGTACAAAATCAAAATCGATCTAATTCTATCGTGCATTTTACGAACTATAGCTATATCTGAACCGATTTTCAGCAAGTTTGATGTATTTGATACTAGGCTGAATTCGGTCAGATTTGCCAAAACCCAGGACATTTGATATTGGACATTTGGTGCGCAATCAACACGAAATTGGATGAAGATATATATAGGAGGTATATCCAAATCTGAACCGATATTTGTAAAACTGAAAAAGAAGATATTTCTTGGCTGCATCTGATACCAAATATTATTCTTGTATCGTACATTTTTCGAATTTGAGGGACTTAAAGTACAAATCGGCTGTATCCGACCGATTTTCACTAAATTTGATGTACCAATATTAGCCATTTGCTGCACATTTAATCCGAAATCGGATGAAGATATATTCGGGAGCTATAGCTATATCTGAAACGACTTTTACTAAAATTGGTGTCCTTGCTTCTAGGCTAAATTTGGCCAGATATGCCAAAATTCATGCCATTTCGGTTGATATTGGCCATTTGTTGCACAATTAACTCGAAATCGAATGAAGATACAAATGGGTGCAATATCCAAATCTGAACAGATTTTGAGAAAATTAAAAGCGACTACTTTTGGGCTTTATCTGATATCTGGTACCAAATATCATTCCTGTGAAGAGTATATTACGAATGTAAGGGACTTAAAGAGCAAATCGGATGAAGCATATATATGGAGCTAGAGCTATATCTGAACCGATTTTTACTAAAATGTGTGTACTTGCTTATAGGCTGGTTTCGGTCGGATTTGCCAAAATTCATGCCATTTGGGCTGATATTGGCCATTTGATGCACAATTAACACGAAATCGGATGAAGATATATATGGGAGGCATATCCAAATCGGAACAGATTTGAATAAAATTAAAATCAACTATTTTTGGGCTTTATCTGATAACTGGTACCAAATATCAATTCTGTGGAGTGCATATTACGAATGTGAGGGATTTAAAGACGAAATCGGATGAAACATATATATGGGAGCTATAGCTATATCTGAACCGATTTTTACTAAAATTGGTGTACTTGCTTCTAAGCTGGTTTCGATCGGATTTGCCAAAATTGATGCTATTACGGCCATTTGGTGGTCAATAACCCGAAATCGGATGAAGATATATATGGGAGCTATATCCAAATCTGAACCGATTTCGATAAAATTTAAAACAGCTATTCCTGTGCTCCATCTAATACCTGGTACCAAATATCACGGTTGTGGAGTGAACATTACGAATGTAAGGGACTAAAACACTAAATCGGATGAAACATATATATGGTTGCTACATCTATATCTGAACCGATTTTCACTAAATTTGATATACTTGCTTCTAGGCTGAATTTGGTCCGATGTACTAAAATTCAGTCCATTTGGACTTATATCGGCCATTTGGTGCACAATTAACCCGAAATCGGATGAAGATATATATGGGAGCTATATCCAAATCTGAACCGATTTCGATAAAATTACAAACAGCTATTTCTGGGCTGTACCTTATATCTGGTACCAAATATCACGGTTGTGGAGTGAACATTACGAATGTAAGGGACTAAAACACTAAATCGGACGAAACATATATATGCTTGCTATATCTATATCTGAACCGATTTTCACTAAATTTGATATACTTGCTTCTAGGCTGAATTTGGTCCGATGTACTAAAATTCAGTCCATTTGGGCTTATATCGGCCATTTGGAGCACAATTAACCCGAAATCGGATGAAGATATATATGGGAGCTATATCCAAATCTGAACCGATTTTCTCCAAATTTGTTGTATTTACTTTAAGGCTAATCTCGGTCACATGTGCCAAAATTCGGGCCATTTGGCCTGATATTGGCCATTTGGTGGTCAATTAACCCGAAATCGGATGAAGATATATATGGGAGCTATATCCAAATCTGAACCGATTTCGATAAAATTTAAAACAGCTATTTCTGTGCTCCATCTAATACCTGGTACCAAATATCACTGTTGTGGAGTGCATAGTAGGAATGTGAGGGACTTAAAGATCAAATCGGATGAAAGATATATATGGGAGCTATAGCTATATCTGAACCGATTTTCTCCAAATTTGATATACTTGCTTCTAGGCCGAACCCGGTTGGGTGTGCCAAAATTCAGGTAATTTGGACTGATAGTGGACATTTGGTGCTCATTGAAACCCGAAATCGGATGAAGATATATATGGGAGCTATATCTAAATTTGATCCGATTCTCACCAATTTCAATAGGGTTCGTCCTTGGGCCAAAAAAATATTGTTTGGAAAATTTCATCTCAATCGGATAATAAATGCGACCTGCATTTTGTTCACAAGAATACATGGACAGACGGACGGACGGACGGACAGACGGACGGACATGCATAAATCGACTCAGAAAGTGATTCTATGAAGGTTCTCAAAAGTAACTATGGGTCTATCTCGTTTCCTTCTCCATGTTACAAACAAATGCACAAAGACATAATACCCTTACCACTATGTGGTGTAGGGTATAAAAAAAACAACAGTCAAGTGTCGGGCCGGGTCGTCTATATGATAACCTACGTTAATATGCGTATTTGGAAGAGCTACCGCAACAAAAAAAGTTTATGTTTGGAATTTATGTGAAAATTTGAAGTTATCGGTATGAAGTATCATTGTTGTGGAGTCCATATTACGTATGCCAGGGACTTAAAACCCCACATCGGATGAAACATATATATATATATATATATATATATATATATATATATATATATATATATATATATATATATATATATATATATATATATATATATATATATATATACATTTTAGCCGCAGACCTTGGACATTCCAACAGGACTCAGAAAGCGCCACCCAAAAATGGTTACAAAATGAGGTTCTTCGCTTCATTTCCAGCGCACAATGGCCATCAAAATATCCGGATAGCAATCTGTTGGACTATTGTGTCTGGGTGTTTTGGAAAGCAAAGTTGGCACTAAAAAATACCAAAGTGTCGATCACCTCAAGCAAGCGCTTCGCCGGGAATGGGCCAAAATACCGCAGAGCAACATTCGGGCAGAGTGTGACGGTTTTATTGGCCGTTTGATGTCCATAATTCGTATCAAAGTTGACCAATTCGAACAAATCTAAACTTATTCTAAAATTTGATGCTATTTTCGACATTTTTTGCTCGCATTCAATAAAATATAAAAAAGGGGAAAATTATGGCGTTTGACTCTGTTGCAGTTTTTTTTATCTCACCCTGTATATATGAGAGCTATAGTAATATCTGAACCGGTTTACACCAAATTTGGTGTACTTATTTCCAGGATGAATTTAGCCGGAATTGTCAAAATTTGCCAAAATTTGGCTGGTATTAGCGATTTGGTGCACAATTAACCCGGAATCGGCTGAAGATATATATGGGAGCTATATTTAAATTTGAACTGATTCTCATCAATATCAATAGGGTTTGACGGCCAAACAATAGTTGTTTGGAACCTGCATTTTGTTCACAAAAATACATGGACAGACGGACTGACATGCACAAATCGACTCAGAAAGTGATTCTATAAAGATCCTCAAAAGTAACTATGGGTTTATCTCGCATCCTTCTCCATGTTACAAACAAATGCACAAAGACATAATATCCTTACCACTGTGTGGTGTAGGGTATAAATGCAGAAAAACCATTTCTTTTATCATCTTTCTTTCTTTTAATCTTCTCTGGGCCAAAAATGTATAAATCTCATCTTATAACCCTCTCGTTTACTTTCCCTTTCGATTTTGCCTTTGCACAAATAATGGTTTGCATAATTTTCTCAAGTAATTTATGAGCTGCTGTTGTTGTTTAAAGTTTTTCGTTACCTTAAAATTCTTTCGAAACTTTTGCAATGTGTTTTAATATTTTCTCTTAGAAGTTTGCAAATGAGCTTTGTAATTTTCTTGAAAATGATAAGCAATTTTGCATGGATGTAAAACAAATTGAAATGGCTGCATAAATTAAGGTGTATTTTCCCGGAGTTTGTGTTTCCAAAGAGGGGGGGGGGGGAGGGGGGGCATGACACGAAAAAGATTTATTATAAGATTTTGAGGTAATTTGTTATTGTAAAAAAATCGATGCCCATAAATGATTAATTAAATGTTGTGAGATTTTGATTTTTTTTCGATTGAAAAGAAAATTGATATTATTCTCTGGTTGATGTAAAATAATAATGTAATTTGGATTTGAGTTGGACTTTTCTTCTTTAGGATATTAGCTCATTAATTATTAGTGATCATTTTAGGTAAAATATACATCTTTATTTAGAGAAAATTCAAGACTAGAGATATATTTAATTAATGCCAATTATTAACAACAGTACATATATATTATTTACTATTGGGTTCTTGGATATAAAATGAACATGTTTTAGATACAGTGGCAATAAATATTTTTCTGATTTCCAAAATTTTTGACTGTAATTAAAAACGATTGTTTAAGCTTGAGGTCAGGACTTCAAGCTCAAACAACTGTCTTCATTTACTGTGAAAATATATCAAAAAGTATCTGTAAATAAAACACCTTCGAAAGATTTTCCATAAATAGGACACTTCAAAAGGTATTGGTATGACATGAGAACTTTTAAAAGACTTCAAAAGACATAAATTGGTAGAGACTACACAACATGTATTTTTTAGGATTTATTGATTTTTGAAATAATTATACCCTACACCACAAGGTGGTCAGGGTATTATAGCTTTGTGCATTTGTTTGTAACAGGCAAATGGAAACGAGATAGACCCATAGTTCCTTTTGATGATCGGCATAGAATCACATTCTGAGTCGATTTATGCATGTTCGTCCGTCTGTCCGTCTGTCCATGTATTTTTGTAAACACAGTACAGGTCGCATTTATTGCCCGACCTAGATGAAATTTTGCACAGATCATTTGTTTGGCCCAAGGACGAACCCTATTGAAATTGGAGATAATCGGTCTAAATTTAGACATAGCTCCCATATATATCTTCCTCCGATTTTCATTTTATTGTGCACCAAACGTGTAATATAAGCCCGAATTGTATGGAATTTTGCATATACACCCAAACTAGGCCTGAAAATAAGTATACTAAATTTGATCGAAATCGGTTCAGATATAGCTATAGCTCCCATATATATTGTTCATACGATTTGTTATTTTTGTCCACCGCCGCCGTTATATGCACTCTGCAACAACAATATTTGGGGAAATATATCAAATGCAGATCAGAAATACATTTGCTAAATTTTATCGAGATCGGTTCAGATTTGGATATAGCTCCCATATACAACTTCGTCCGATTTACCTTTTATTGTGCACCAAACGTCTAATATTTGTCTAAATGGGATGGAATTTGGCACTTACGACCGAATTGAGTCTAGAAGTTTGTATGTCAAATTTGGTGAAGATCGGTTCAGATATAGGTATAGCTTCCATATATATTGTTCATCCGATTTTTTATCCACAGCCGTAATATGCACTCCGTAACAACGATATTCAGGGGCATATATCAAATACAGCTCAGAAATATCTTTGCCAAATTTTATCGAGATCGGTTCAGATTTGGATATAGCTCCCATATATATCTTTATCCGATTTCAAATTAATTGTGTACCAAATGGGCAATACAAGTCCGAATTTAAAAGATACAAATGCTTCGGCATATTTAGTCCTTTTGAACTTTAAATTATAATTATAATCAGAGCGTGTATGATTGAATTCTCCCATAAAAACTTTTAATTATTATGTGGAGCTCTACTAAATTAGCAAAGTGGTGTAGGGTATCATAAAGTCGGCACCGCCCGACTTTAGGACTTTCTTTACTGGTTTTTATTGAAATAAGTTAAAGTTACTCTGTTTTTATGCCCTTCACCATGCTATGGAGGGTATTCTTTGTTACTTTGTGATTCTGTTTGTAACTACAGGGTGAGATGAAAAAACTGCTGTTATTTCTAAGCCACTCGTCCGACAGTAACAGCTCATTATATTGTTTATAAGTGACAGCTCATTATATTGTTTATAAGTGACAGCTCATTATATTGTTTATAAGCGTACAAAAGCAGAATTTTCCAGATAAAAAGTTATTCGTGATGGAAATTAAGCGTGATAGTGTGATTTCTTTATATTTGGCTGGAAAACCACAAGTGGCTTTCGTTAGAGCACTCCAACATTTAAATGTGAATAAATCTTTTGTGTCTCGTACCGTCACTCGTTACCGTGATACTACCGTAGCCCGACGTCAAGGAAGTGGACGGAAGAAAACAGCAACATCAGCAGAAATGGTTCGAAAAGTAAAGAAGCGACTTGATCGAAACCCGTGTCGCAGTGGCCGAAAAATGGCTCGTGAGCTGAACATATAGCAATATTTCATTCGGCAAATATTGAAAAGTGAGCTCGGGTTAAACCCATTGTAAGTCTAACAAGTTAAAAAACTGTAAGTTCGACCGGGCCGAACTTTGAATACCCTCCACCTTTTGGAACAAATTTAAAAATTTTCAAAAAATAAAATTCTTAAAAAATTCTGTTAAAATTTTAAAAATACCAAATATAGCCGTCTATTGGGATCTATACGACGTGGACCTACATAGGCATTGTTTGTCATAAGACGTTACCATATTCAAACTCGAAACTTGAAATAAACAGTGAATAATGTAGCTAAAATCGTCAAAATACCGTACATAGGGAGGTACCGTTATATCGGAGCTGTGCGAAGACCTGGACCAGCATAGACAATTTTCTGTCACAGGCTGTAGCATCCATTACGAACTTCAAATACCACATCTCAAACAATTTCGGTGGGTATTGTACCTAAAATCGTCAAAATACCGAATATAGGGAGGTACTGATATATGGGGCCTATACGAAGACCTAGACCTGCACAGACAATTTTCTGTCACGGACTGTAGTTCCCATAACGAACTTCAAATACCAATTTTGAAACAATTCCGGTGAATAATGTCGTTAAAATCATCAAAATACCGAATATACGGACGTACCGTTATATGGGGGCTATATGAAGACGTGGACCTGCACAGACAATTTTCTGTCTTAGGGTGTAGTATCCACTTTGAACTTCAAATACCAAATTTGAAACAATTCTCGTGAATAATGTCGCTAAAATCATCAAAATACCGAATATAGGGAGGTACCGTTATATGGGAGCTATATGAAAACGTGGACCTACATGGCCCATTTACGAACTTAACCTGTCTACTGGAAAAATAAACGTGTGTGCAAAATTTTAGCCATCTATCTCAATTCATTCGAAAGATAGCGTGATTACAACAGACAGACAGACGGACAGCTAAATCGATTTAGAATTTTACGCTGATCAAAAATATATATACTTTGTTGGGTCTGACATGAGTATTTCGAGGAGTTACAAACGGAATGACAATGTTAATATACCCTCCATAGTATGGTGGAGGGTATAAAAATCCTTTGGTACATCTTCCCTGTACTCCGTCAGTGACTCTTTTTCCAAATTTCAGGATTCTAGTTCATTCCGTTTGCTCAATTCAATTTTTAGTATATTTTAGTACTTTTCGAACGCTTCTAGTACGAGCTTCCAAAATCCAAGGTTCATTCTTGTGCAAAAAATGCAAGATTCTAGGTCATTTAGTTATAAAACTACCGCATTATAAATCAAAAATTGTTAATAAAAATCACCATCTTTCTCAGATCTTCCATAAATAAAACCTTCGTCTTCATTTTTTTAAAGAACTATAAATTAATTTCAAGTTATGATTAATTGCTGTCAATCCATTCGTATTAAAATCTTCCACACAGCATCCTTTATTGAAATTTCAATATGTGTGAATTCTCTTTTATGTTTATAAACACGTTTCTGTAAAATTCCCAAACATATTACAACCCATTTCCTTGCTTGACTCAAAAAAATATATATGACTATTTGTTGTGTCAGCTTATAAATAAATTCATGGATTACCCTCACGTATATATGCGCATACATACACACCCACTCCCCCCCAGCATCGAGAATTAAAACCAATACACGTGCCTGGTCGTCGTCGTCGTCCTCTCTTGCAAAAAAAGCGAAAATCTCAAGTAATAAATACTTGAGTCTGTCATTACTGCTTTGCTTCATTCATTTTATTGATTTACTAAATCCAAAGGAAACATAACGCAAAAACATCACTCAATATTTCCCCAACACAACCACAATCCCCTTCCTCCCATCACCATATGCAGTTCTAACGACCAATAATCCTCAGAGGCTTAACAAGTTATCACATTGTCAATGGAGCGCAAGAAGAGGAAAAAAGAAAATACTTTCACTCATTCAAACAAACATATAAATAAATCCAACAATTTTCAATCAAAAGCGTCGCGAGTCAAGTCATGCACTATAGCTTAATTTTCTCTTTTTTTTTCGATTGGAAAAATATTTTCAATAAATCTTTCAAAAAGTTTTGAAATTGTTTGCGCTGAAAGAGGCACCCGGGATTATAACATAAATTTAAAAAGAAACCACACAAATAGTTGTGGATAATAGTTTTTTAGGAGTAGGAATTAAAAAATAAATTAAAACTAGCAAGCAAAGGCTGCAGTCGTGAGGGGCTGACCATGTGATACCCTACAACACTACAATATGTTGGAAGCCCTCTTATGCCCAAATATATTTTGGAAGATTTCGTTTTTGAACTACTGAAATGCATATTTAAGCGCTCCACCGTGTTGTTATGTATTCGAAATAAATTCGACAAAAGTTGTGGTCCATTTTACAGCCAAATATAATCCAATGGTCATCGAAAATGCTAGGCTTCTTACCTGTCCATAACTCTCTTCTCATGTTGAATATTATCAAATTATATGGGTGTGGAAAAGTTTTGAAAATTTATATTTCAAAATTGTAAGTCGAATTGAAACAAGTAAAAAAGCTGTAAGTTCGGCCGGGCCGAGTTTTTAATACCCTCCACCATTTGGCACAAATTTGGCAATTTCCAAAAAAAAAGATAAAATCCGTTAAAAATTCTGTTCAAATCTTAAAAATACCGAATGCCTATACGACGACGTTGACCTGCATAGGCAACTTTTGTCATAAGTTATTACAATATTTCCGTTATATGGGGGCTATACGAAGACGTGAACCTGCACAGATAATTTTCTGTCTTAGGCTGTAGTAACCATTACGAACTTCAAATGCCAAATTCGAAACAATTCCGGTGAATAATGTAACTAAAATCATCAAAATACCGAATATCGGGAGGTACCGTTATATGGGGGCTATATGATAACATTTACGAACTTAACCTGCCCACTGGCAAAATATACATTTGTGCAAAATTTTAGCCTTCTATCTCAATTTGTTCGAAAGAGGCCATTGAAAATTGTTAGAATTCCTCCAGCGGTTTTGACTTCTAAGCGGAACGGCAAATATCAATTTCATTTACATATAGATTTAACCTATTTCGTTAAATATTCGATATCCTGGCTATCAGCGTCACTGTAATGGTCAGAAGTGACCTTTTAATGTATTTGTGATTTCGCCGGGATTAAAAATATTCGCGGTTTAGCGGATATATTAGTATTTTATACCCTCCACCATAGTATGCAGGTTAAATTAAGGTTAAATTCTTGATCAGCATAAGAACCTATGTCGATTTAGCAATGTCCGTCCGTCTGGCCGTCTGTGGAAATCACTCTAGCCTCCGAACGAATTGAAGTAGATTGATAACGTTTTGCTAAAATGTATATTATGTTTGCAGGACTTTTGGTCCACGGCCCATGTAGGTCCACGTTTTGGTATAGCCCCCATATAAAGGTATCTGCCGATATTCGGTATTTTGATGATTTAAGCGATATTATTCACCGGAATTATTTCAAATTTGGCATTTGAAGTTCGTAATGGGTGCTACAGTCTAGAATAGAAAATTGTCTGTGCATGTCCACGTCTTCGTATAGCTCCCATATACCGGTATCTCCCGATATTAAGTACTTTGTTGATTTTGGCGACATTATTCACCGGAATTGTTTTAAATTTTGTATTTGATGTTCGTAATGGATGCTACAGCCTAAGATAGAAAATTGTCCAACTCCAAAGGGGTTCGTATTTTAAAAGGCCTTTTGGGCCTTCTGATAAAAGAGTACCAAAAGGTCTTCTGCAAAGGGTTGTTTTTTGCAATAAATATAGAGTTAAGTCAAGAAGTCTTTGTAGAAGATACCAACAAGGTATTCATATTCAGTTCAGGTGTTTTATATTCAGAAGACCCATTGATCTCTTAAGGAAATACAATAGTATTTCAGAGGCTAGGTTCAACAGGCAGGGGAATACGTAGGGTGTGACACTTGGGAAACTCCCTTTGAAATGGCTACTTTTTGACATTATTTGTATATTTTCCATGGTTAAGTTAAATTTTTTGTTGGATGGACATCCCGGAAATGATTTCTGGGTAACTTCCTGTCAACAGGTATTCATGTAGATCCTACATTTTAGAGGAAGACCAATAAATCTTCAGAGTCATCAGCTCTTTAGTTTTACAGGACTTTATGTACAATGAAAATAAAAATTTCCAATCAATATGATGGACATTGTTGTAATTGTTGTTGCAGCAGCGTTGAGGCCCGCACACAATGACAACGACATGCATCCGTGAGACAAGGCCAATAAATGAACGCCAAACAATAAATTTCGTATTAAATTTTTCCCATTTGCTATCTGATGTTACGTAAAACGTAAATAAAAGTAAGAAGGAGAGAGAGAGAGGCAGGGGAGATGGACAGTTGCTTTTTTCGTCATTTATTATTTGCCAGTATATCAGTCACGTCAAGCCCCAAGGCTGTTTCAAAAGGGAACATACACCCAACAACAATATTGGTGTTGGCAAAAGTTATGCCATCGATACTTTTTTCCACTCTCTATCAAAGAATTTCCTGCCAAAAAGAGGAAAAACAAGTAAAAAAACATTAAGTCCGGCCGGGCCGAACTTTTAATACCCTCCAACTTAGGGTAATGGAAACACTAAAACCAATTATGACCCACAAATACCAATTTTTAGAAATTCGTGGGAAAATGTAGCAAAAATCGTCAAAAAGCGTGGACCTATGCATACAATATTTCGCCAACGCAGCTAGAACTTATTAAGTAAAAAAAGAAATAAAAAACCATCAAACTACTGAATATCGGAAGATACCGTTATATGGAGGCTATACCAAAGCGTGGACCTATACATACAATGTTTCGGCGCACGAACTAGGACCCATTATGACCTACAAATACCAATTTTCAGACAAATCCGTGAAAAAGTGTGGCAAAAATTATCGAAATACCGAATTTCGGGAGGTACCCTTATATGGGGGCTATACTAAAACGTGGACCTATATATGTAAAGTTTCGACATCGGAGCTAGAACCCATTATGACCAACAAATAGCAATTTTTAGACAAATCCATGAAAAAATTTGGCATAAATCATAAAAATATCGAATATCGGGAGGTACCCTTTTATGGGGGCTATACCAAAGCGTGGACCTATACATACAATGTTGTTTATATGGGGGCGATACCAAAACGTGGACCTATAAATGCAAAGTTTCGCCATCGGAACTAGGACCCATTATGACCTACAAATACCAATTTTCAGACAAATCCGTGAAAAAGTGTGGCAAAAATCATCAAAATACCGAATATCGGAATGTACCTTTATATGGGGACTATACCAAAACGTGGACCGATATATCTCATTTTCAATACCAACCATCCTAGACACAATACAAATTATTCTGCTAAATTTTGATGCTCTACGTCAAATAATGTGGGCTGTATTGTGACTACAACAGGCAGACGGACAGACAGACAGACAGACAGACAGACGGACAGACAGACGGACATCGTTAAATCGTCTTAGAATTTTATGCTGATTATGAATATATATATATATATATATATATATATATATATATATATATACATTATGGGGTCTACGACGAATATCTAGGGATATTACAAACGGAATGACAAAGTTAATATACCCTCTTTTTCAAAGTGGAGGGTATAATAATAAAACACATCGCCTTGCGACAACAGCAACAAACAAAACGACAGTAACAGCAACAACATGTATTGCAGTTTTCATAAATTTTTAAATGCCACTCCAACAGAAAGATTGGCTGTAAAAGTAAATCGTCGGTGAATTGCTTTGGTTTTTTTCCCCGTTTGTTTGGTTTTGGGTTGAAAATCCTATTTTCCACCATAAATTCCAGTTAATATTTGAGTTTGCAGTTACAGTTAAAGTGGCGGTAACGGCAGCGGCACTTTCATGCCTTCAGGCGGTGGCAGGGTATATTTAATAATAACAAAAGCAAAAAAGCCAAAACGCCGAAGTACCTTTCCAAAAATTACCCCTTGAACGGAAGGAAATTTCAACAGAAAAATATAGAAAAAAAAAAACAGAATGTTGGATGGTGTTGGGCTCTAACGTGAACTTACCTGTAGGTATACGTGTGACATTGCAACCGGATTCCCGCCAACCAGACCCAGAGTACGGAAAAATATTAGAATCGATCGCATGGAAAATGGCAAAGCGAAACATAAACGACGCTGCCAAGGTGAACTGGCTGTCAGGGCCTGTAAAGATAAAACAAAACGTAATAATAACAACAAAAACAACAATAAGTCAACCATGTGAAAATATGAAAAAGTTTGTTTGGAAATAAAATCACAGCAGCAACAAAACAAAGAATAAAACCAAAATGGCAACATATTTCACAATAAGAGGTTTTTAGTTTTCACCAACGCACACACACACATAACAAAAGTTATTGCTACAATGAATGAAACTTGGCCCGTTGCATGCCATAGAAAATAAATAAGTCAGGTTCAAAGTTGACACAATTCTCAGGAATTTTTATATTTGAGAAGAGTGGGGATTTAAAGAGGTGCAAATATGGTTTGTGACTGTTTAAATTTATGAACTATACCTAAATCGAATTTAAAAGCCAATAAGTAAATAAGAAATGCACCATTAAGCGTCAACATTATAGGGTAAGTGCGCCTAAGTTCGGCATGTCCCAGTAGTCGGCAGTTTTGTAATTTAAACTTCAATAACTAAGAATAGAATTGACCAAATAATGAAATAATTGAAAAAAAGGTTAACAGTGTTCTCTGCTCTCTTTCTGTAAAAAAAAACAATGAGCTCCCATCATTTATTACGAGAGAATAACGGTTTTCGTCAGTGAGTGTCTTGCAATGCGTTTGTAAAGAAAAAAATAGTGGTGGAGTCAATTTAATAATCGATTTAAGTAAATTAAATTTAATACTTTTGGAATCAGAAATATTTTATAATAGTAAATTACAGTCTAAAGATCATTTTATAACTTAAAAAAAACATACAAATCAAGCCTTTTTCTGTTAATTTATTTAATGCCGACATTAGGAATAGAAAAAAAGAGATTTGCCAGTAGTCGGCACCCAATTACCAGAAAAAATATAATTTTTGACCAATTTCAGCAAAACTTAAGAAAATTATTAAAAAATAATCCAAAAACTACTCAAATAAAAAAATTGTTTTAAGTCGGCAGTTGCTTTTATTTGTGCTTTTTGACCAACTTTTCTAAATTAAGTAGGTTTTTAAATTAGATATTTTTTGAAAAAAAAAAATGTTGGCTATCTAAAAGAAAGAGATTAATTCACAAATTCCAAATATAAGAAAGGTACTTTTTTCTATTTTTATTTAATCTCATTTTTATTTTAATTGAAAATCCATACGTTACTGAAGGTAACCATACTATTCTAGATTTTCTACCTATATTTGAGTTAGAATGATAATTAAATAAAACACTATTTATAAACGAAATTAATTTCAAATTCTGGATTAAACTTTGAATTAGTAATATAGCATACTATTTGAAATTAAAAAATGTACAAATAATATTTTTTTTACTGAAATACCATATGCCGACTACTGGCAAATAGACATGCCGAGCATTGGAAAATGGTGCCGACTACTGCCAAAAAACTACTATTTTAGTAAAATTGCAAATTCTGCAAATTTAATAAAAACAAATTCAATTGTTGTTTATTATTTCGAAAACTAAACAAAATTTGGAATCTGAACAACTTTACTTTTCTGCAATTGAAACATTTCACTCAGAATGTTGAAAGATTGAAAAATATAAAATTCTAAAAGTGCCGACTACTGGTCTAAAAAATTAATTTTTAAATACAATTTTTTTTATTTCCAAACTTAGGCTGAACACAACTTGAGAGGGTTTTTCTATTCCCAGTCCAAATTTTAATTTTATTACCACTTATATAAATGTGTGTCCTTAACCAAATATATATCGAGAGTTACACTGTGCAACACAAACAATAATTACAGGAAAAACTCAGTATTTTATAAAAGTAGAGCTAAAAATGTGAGACTTCTGTATAAGATTTTGGGATATCTACTACGCAAAGTATCCTAAATAGAGAAGGCAGGTCCCCACAGTTTCCACATTTTTAAAAACGTTCTGATTAAGTGGAATCCTTGCATTTTAGGTATATAGTGCCTATGGTAATACTGCTAATAACAATACGAGGATATCTTTGGTCATAAATTGTTATCCTTTAGCGAGTCACCAAAGGCTTCCTTTTGGCTATTTTTTATACCCTCCATCATGGTATGGAGGGTATGTTAAGTTTATCTTTTCGTTTGTAACACCTTGAAATATACATTTTAGACCCCACAAAGTATATATATTCTTGGTCAGCATAAAATTCTATGTCGATTTAGCGATGTCCGTGGAAATCGCTCTAGCTTCCGCACGAAATGAAGCAGGTTGTTAAAATTTTACTCAAATGTTTATTATGTCTGCAGGACTTTTGGTTTTGAAAATGGGCCATGTAGGTCCACATTTTGGTATAGTCCCTATATAACGGTACCTGCCGATATTCGGTATTATGACGATTTTAGCGACATTATTCACCGAAATTGTTTCAAATTTGGTATTTGAAGTTCGTAGTGGATACTAGAGCCTAAGACAGAAAATTGTCTGTGCAGGTCCACGTCTTCGTATAGCCCCCATATAACGATACCTCCTGATATTCGATATATTATTCACCGAAATTGATTCAAATTGGGGATTTGAAGTTCGTAATGGATACTACAGCTACTATGACAGAAAAGTGTCTGTACAGGTCCACGTTTTGCTACATTATTCGCCGATTTTTTAGTTTTGCGTTTGAATATTGTAGTGGCGTATGATAAAATTTGCCTATTCAGGTCCACATCGTCGTATATACCCTAATAAATATTATTTTTAAAATGTTAACCGAATTTTTAATGGATTCTTTTTTTTTAATTGCTATATTCTTTCCAGATGGTGGAGGTCCCGGCCGAACTTACTGCTTTTTTACTGTTATTTATCAAAATTTTTCGCTAAAATATTCTACAATATCATTTATCACAAAATTCTACTAAGTCTCCGAATACTTAAAAACTCTAAATCTTACCTAATGCCAGAAATATATGAATAAAACCTGGTAAAGAAAGGTGAAAAATTCGACTGGGCCGACAATAAGTTACCCTACACCACTATGTAGATTTATTAGAATATACATTGTGGTGTAGGGTAGGCCCGTAACAACTAAACGTTTCATGTCTATATGAAGTAGTACCAACTACGATTATTTTTGAATGCCTATTATGGCTAACTGGAACTAATATATACAGGTAAGTCATGCTCTGAATCCATTTCCACTAAATTTGATGTAGGCATTTGTGTGTGTGTTATCGGAGCTAGATAAAAACGGCAACAAAGTCAAACGCCATAATTTTTAATTTTTTTCAAAATTTTATTGAATGAAAGCTAAAAATGTCGGAAATAGCATCAAATTTTAGAATAAGTTTAGATTTGTTCGAATTGGTCACCGTTGGCACGAATTATGGCCTTCAAACGGCCAATGAAACCGTCACACGCTGCCCGAATGTTGCTCTGCAGTATTTTGGCCCATTTCCGGCGAAGTGCAACCTTGCTTTACAAAATACTCCAGACACAATAGTCCATCGGATTGGTATTCGGAGATTTTGGTGGCCATTGTGCGCTGAAAATGAAGCGAGGAACCTTATTTTGCAACCATTCTTGAGTGGCGCGTGCTGAGTGCGATGGTGCTGAGTCCTGTTGGAAGATCTGTGGCCAAAATGTTTGCGTGCTCAAGGCTTTAATACACCCTCCAGAATATTTTCGCGATAATATTCGACACTTATTCTGATGCCACAGTCGATTAATACGAGCGGAGAGCGACCATCGGCTGGTGGTGGCTCTGGTGGCCACCGAAGGTGCACATTTTCAGCTGGCCGTTCTTTAAAGAGCGATGGTACGAGACACAAAATATTTATTTACATTTAAATGCTGGAGTGCTCTAACGATAGCCACTTGTGGTTTTCCAACCGAATATAAAGAAATCACACTATCACTCTTGAATTCCATCACGAATAACTTTTTACTGGAAAATTCTCACCAAAATGCTTTTGTATGGTTTTTTAATCTCACCCTGTATATATAAGAGTGCCTCTTAATTGTCAAGCAGCTGTAATTTGGAATTTAGAGTGGAATTAGCCAACTATTGTGTACAATTCTGTAATAGAGGTAACTTTAATTTGACACGTTGGTTTCTCGTTGAATGAAAAACTGCCCGACACGGACAATTTTCAATATCGGCTCTCGTCTTTATAGAAACCCATTATCGTTGTTTAGTCTAATTTTGGGGATATAACAGACCCTAGTAGCATTTTTTAGCCAAATTACCTTTTTTCCATTTATTTTTCCAGATTCTGACATATGCTTGAAATACGGTAACGCTAATCTTTATGAATTTTTAACCAACCAATTTGGATATAATTTAATTTTTCGGATGGACGTTTTTCCTTTCATATTTGGTGTTCAGTTAGTTTTTCTAAAACTTAATGAACACTCCAACATTACCAATTTAGCCTTATAAATCATTCGACATTTTTTATTCCAGTTAAATCTTTTTAATTATTCAAGAAATCTTCTATCTAAGTCTCATTTAAATCCTGTTAATACATTTTAAATACTGCACTGAAATGAAACTTGAAACTCACCTTGAGCATGAATTCATTAGAAATTAGTATTTATTTTAGGATTATCGTTTTCATGGAAGGGATAGATGCTCCGAGTTGTTGTAAAGGCAGACATGTTTTAATAAATGAAAGGAGGTATACAAATGTACCTAGTTCGACACAATGTTAGTTGATATTTTTTTTAATTTCTCTCAGCCCTGCTCAAAACCGTGTTCTAGAACATGAGCCAAAAAATAAGAGATAATTTAAGAGAAAATTAAAACTCTGTTTTTTTTTTTTATTTTACGATTGCATTTAATCGTTTGCCAAAATAATTTATAAACCAAATGGATGAAAAATATTTGCATAAATAATGACTTAACACCGTTTTGTTATTGATTTAAAAAAGCAAAGAGAAATTTGACTGGAAAGAGATATTTTTTTCTTGGGCAGCGCTGATTTCTCTGCTTTGTGGGTAGAGAGGATACACAAAAAGGCAACTCTTAAGAATTCTCGAAAAAAAAATTGGGATCTCCGATTTTAAAAAAATATATTTTTTAACTATATCCTGGCTAAATATAAATTGTTGATTAAAAATATTATGGATATTAAAAAAAGTTCAATATTAATAGAATAAATAAAAATTGCGACTTTTTTATAATTTAATTAACGACTTATCATCTATATACATTGGGCCTGATTCCTTGAAAACATTTACAGGGAATTTTTGGCTATCCATGATTTATATGGATTTTTAAACTTATTTTCAAGGCTTTATAAATCGTATTTTTTATACCCTCCACCATACTATGGAGGGTATATTAATTTTGTCATTCCGTTTGTAACTCCTCGAAATACTCATGTCAGACCCAACAAAGTGTATATATTCTTGATCAGCGTAAAATTCTAAGACGATTTAGCCTTGTCCGTCTGTCTGTCTGTTGTAATCACGCTATCTTTCTAACGAATTGAGATAGAAGGCTAAAATTTTGCACAATTGTATATTTTGCCAGTAGGCAGGTTAAGTTCGTAAATGGGCCATGTAGGTCCAAGTTATCATATAGCCCCCATATTACGGTACCCCCGATATTCGGTATTTTGATGATTTTACCGACATTATTCACCGGTTGTTTCAAATTTGGCATTTGAAGTTCGTAATGGATACTACAGCCTAAGGCAGAAAATTATCTGTGCAGGTCCACGTCTTCGTGTAGCCCCCATATAACGGTACCCCCCGATATTCGGTATTTTGATGATTTTAGCGACATTATTTAACGGAATCGTTCCAAATTCAGTATTTGAAGTTCGTAATAGATACTGCAGCATAAAACAGAAAATGAGCCATGTAGGTCCACGTATTCGTATAGCCCCCATATACCGTACCTACCGGTATTCGGTATTTTGATGATTTTAGCGACATTGTTTACCGGGATTGTTTCAAATTTCACATGTGAAGTTCATAATGGATACTTCAGCCCATGCCAGAAAATTGTCTGTGCAGGCCCACGTCTTCGTATAGCCCCTATATAACGGTACCCCCCATAGTCGGTATTTTTATGATTTTAACTACATTATAAACTGATTTTTCTTCCAGTTTCGTATTTAAATATTGTAATAACTTATGGCAAAAGTTGCCTATGCAGGTCCACGTCGTCGTATTGGCATTCGGTATTTTTAAGATTTTAACAGAATTTTTAATGGATTTTATTTTTTTTTTTGGAAATTGCCACATTTCTACCAAATGGTGGAGGGTATTAAAAGTTCGGCCCGGCCGAACATACAGCTTTTTTACTTGTTTAATATTTCTATATACATAGGTCCACGTTTTCTTATAAGGCACATATAACGATACCCGGCGATATTCGGTATTTTGATGATTTTTGGCACATTTTTCAACGTATATGTCTTAAAATTGGTATTACTGGCTCCGGCGGCAGAACATTGAACATTCAGGTCCACGTTTTCTTATAGCCCAGATATAACGATACCAGCCGATATTCGGTATTTTTAGATGACAATATTTAAAGTATAAAATTGTCTGTATAGGTTTTCCGCTGTAGTATGGCCCCCATACAGGGTGAGATAAAAAAATGCCAAAAAAAAAAGTCAAAGGCTATATTTTTTAATTTTTTTATATTTTATCGAATAAAAGAAATAATTGTCGGAAATTGCATCAAATTTTAGAATAAGTTTAGATTTGTTCGAATTGGTCACCTTTGGCACGAATTATGGCCTTTAAATGGCCAAAGAAACCGTCACACGCTGCCCGAATGTTGCTCTGCGGTATTTTGGCCCATTTCCGACGATGCGTTTGCTTGAGGTGATCGACACTTTGGTATTTTTTAGTGACAACCTTACTTTACAAAATACTCCAGACACAATAGTCCAACGGATTGGTATCTGGAGATTTTGGTGGTGCGCTGGAAATGAAGCGAGGAACCTCATTTTGTAACCACCGCTTGCCAAGTGTGATGGTGTTGAGTCCTGTTGGAATGTCCAAGGTCTGCGGCCAAAATGTTTGCGTGCCCAAGGCTTTAATACACCCTCCAGAATATTTTCGCGATTATATTCGGCATTTATTCTGCGATGCGAGCGGTGGTACGATACACAAAAGATTTATTCACATTTAAATGCTGGAGTGCTCTAACGATAGTCATTTGTGGTTTTCCAGCCAAATATAAAGAAATCACACTATCACGCTTGAATTCCATCACGAATAACAGTTTTTCTGCAATTTTATTTGGTTCATAGTTGGTACGATCTACTTCACATAAATCCCCAATATAAAGAGATTTAGATAAACAATATGTAAAAAAATTTAAGTTCGGCCGGGCCGAACTTTAATACATTTGATAGGAACTTTAAAATGTTCAAAAAACTTCCGGAAACTACCACTTCAATGCAAACTGTTATATGGAGACTATACGAAGACTATTACGAAATAGGCTGTAGTACCCATTACGAACTTCAAATACGAAATTTGAAATAATTCTGGTAAATAATGGCGCTAAAATCATGGAAATAACGAATATCGGTTGGTACCGTTATATTGGGGCTATACGAAGACGTGGACCTGCTTACGAAATTTTTTCCATACGTTGAAGTAACCATTAAGATCTCCCAATACGAAATTTGAAACGATTCCCGTAAAACACGTTGTTGAAATCATCAAAATACTGAATATTGAGAGCTACCGTTATATGGGGGCTATACGAAGGCGTGGACTTGCATACTAAAGTGTTTGTCATAGACTCTAGTGCCCATTTCGAACTTCAAATACGAAATTTGAAATTATTCTGGTAAATAATGTCGCTGAATATCGGGAGGTACCGTTATGTGGGGGCTATACGAAGAAGTGGACCTGCATACAAAAATTTTTATCATAGGCTGTAGTACCCATTACGAATATTAAATATAAAATGTGAAATAATTTCGGTAAATACTGTCGCTAAAATCATGAATATCGGGAGGTACTGTTATAGGGAGGCTATACGAAAACGTGGACCGACATTGCCCATTTACGAACTTATCCTGCCTACTGGTAAACTATGCACGTATGCAAAATTTTAGCCTTCTGTCTCAATTCGTTCGAAAGATTGTGTGATTACAACAGACAGACGGACGCTAGATCATCTTAGAATTTTAAGCTGATCAAAATTATATATACTTTATAGGGTCTATTATGAACATTTCGAGGAGTTACAAACGGAATGACAAGGTTAATATACCCTCCAAAGAATGGTGGAGGGTATAAAAATTTAGAATATTTTTTCTTCTTTCATATTTTACAACAATAATAAATCCACCGTTCAGTAAGGTAACTTTCTTAACACTTATTTCAAATACGTGTTTAACGACAGCCAACTGTCACAATGGTTAGATGAGTTAATATTTATCATCTTCTACCTGTGAGAGCGAGTGAATGAAATAGAGAACAGGACAAAATGACAAAAAGCGACAACATAATGATGAAATCCAAGTAATTTCTACTACTACTTCACCTTTTTTCTGAAACACTCGACTAGAGTTTAAAACTTTGATGTTGCACAAATCGTGCCGTTGTGTCGTCGTCTTAATATTCCTCGAATTAATTAATGGCTAATTAATTTATATTTTTACGAGGACATCGCGTTGTTAGAATAACGTCGAATTTCGAAAAAGGGAAGCAAATAACAAGCAAACTTTTCTTCAACGACTCATAATAAATTCAGTGAGTTGCAACAACAACAACAACAAAAATGAAAAAATCTTACAGAAAATGTTGTTGACATTTTATGTTTTAAGAAGGCCATTATGAGTTGAGAGTTTTTGTTCTGGAAAAGTTTACTAAACATTGTGGTACTTATATTGAAATTCATGATTAGAAGTGTCTGAATAAATTATTTGAATTACAGTTTTTGTCCTTGTTGTCGTTGCTGCCTCCGTGTTTTTCACGTGGAAAGGATTAGAATCAACTTTATTTGCATTGCATTGGCCGACCATGTTGGAAACGTCTATTAGTCTGGTGGCACTGGGGTTCAGAAGATAATAATAATTACACGTTTGTTGTTTTGTAGTTTTCCACAATAATTTAATTGCCATTTTGTGACTAAACCTCATGACCTCTGACATTTACTGGCTTAAAACATGGGTTTTATATTTATTAATGCTGAATGAATGAATGAATGAATGAATGGCTGTCTGGCTGGCTGATTTTTCCTTTTGAATGGAAAATGTAATTACTGCCACCATATATTTATTGTCCACTAAAATGAATTGGAAAACGAAATGACAGGAACCAGATAAATAACCAATCCAAAAATTTATTATTTAAGTGTCCATGTAGAATGTAGATATCCATAATTTGTTGTTGTTCAGTTTAAAATAGTACATGGTTTCATTGTGACTCTCAGTCACTTATGGGTTTGGAACTACAATAATACTGTGTGGCAAAAATAAATTGATTTCATAAGTAAACGCTGTTGATGATGAAAATAAAGCTAAACATAGAAGAAGCGTGCTTTTGCATTTTGAAAGTTTACATCACAAAGTAACAGAACAAGTACCCCCCTTTTCCAAATTTTTGAAAAATTTTGGATTAGGATTTCTCGCAATTACTTCATTAGGTACTATATATTAGGCAAATTTGCAAATTTTAATACAGCATGACCACCAAATTTTTAACAACCGGAAAATAGTTCTTATACAGGGTGAGATGAAAAAACTGCAACCAACTTCAGACTGCTGTCATTTCTAAGCCACCAGTCCGACAGATATTAAAATTATTCCAGTGACAGCTCATTCTAGTTTTTACAAGCATATAAAAGCATTTTGGTTAGAATTTTCCAGAAAAAAATTATTCGTGATGGAATTCAAGCGCGATAATGTGATTTCTTTATATTTGGCTGGAAAACCACAAGTGGCTATTGTTAGAGCACTCCAGCATTTAAATGTCAATAAATCTTTTGTGTGTCGTACCATCGCTCGTTACCGTGATACTGATAGTGCAGCCCGACGTCAAGGAAGTGGACGAAAGAAAACGGCAACATTAGCAGAAATGGTTCGAAAAGTAACAAGTAAAAAAGCTGTAAGTTCGGCCCGGCCGAACTTTTAATACCCTCCACCATTTAGAACGAATTTGAAAATTTTTCGAAAAACATAATATTTGCCAAAAATTCTGTTAAAATTTTAAAAATATCGAATATAGCCGTTATATTAGGGCCTGTACGACGTGCACCTACATAGGCATTGTTTGTCACAGGCGATTACCAGATTCAAATTCGAAACTTAAAATAAACGGTGAATAATGTAGCCAAAATCATCAAAATACCATACATAGGGAGGTACCGTTATATAGGAGCTATACGAAGACCTGGACCTGCATAGACAATTTTCTGTCACAGGCTGTAGCTTCCATTACGAACTTTAAACACGACATCTCAAACAATTTCGGTGAGTATTGTACCTAAAATCGTTAAAATACCGAATATAAGGAGGTATGGGGCCTAAACGAAGACCTGGACCTGCATAGGCAATTTTCTGTCAAGGATTGTAGTTCCCATTACGAACTCTAAATACGTAATTTGAAACTACTACGGTGAATAAAAAAATAAAATCATCAAAATACCGAATATTGGGAGGGACCGTTATATGGGGGCTATACGAAGACGTGGACCAGCATAGACAATTTTCTGCCTTAGGCTGTAGTATCCATTTCGAACTTCAAACACCAAATTTGAAACAATTCCGGAGAATAATGTCGCTAAAATCATCAAAACACCGAATATAGGGTGGTACCGTTATATGGGGGCTATACGAAGTCGTGGATCTGCATGGGTAATTTTCTGTCACTCATCAGGAACTTCAAATTCCAACTTTGAAACAATTCTGTTGAATAATGTTGCTAAAATAATCAGAATACCGAATATCGGGAGGTACCGTTATATGGGGGCTATACGAAAACGTGAACATGCACAGACAATTTTCTGTCTTAGGCTGCAGTATCTATTTCGAACTTCAAATTCCAACTTTGAAACAATTCTGGTGAAAAATGTCGCTAAAATCATCAAAATACCGAATATCGGGAGGTACCGTTATATGGGTAGCAGTTGACGAAAAATGGCTCGTGAGCTGAACATATTGCAATATTCCATTCGGCAATTATATTCGGGGTAAAGCCATTGAAATTCCAAAAAGTGCAAGAACTTACACCGCAACAGAAAGGAAATAGACCCAAAAGAGCTAAAGAGTTGTTTCGCTTGGCCGAAAGTGATGATCTGCCGAATTTGTTTTTTTTTCCGATGACAAAACATACGTTGTCCAGCAGTTTGTAAACAACAAAATGAGGTCAGCTGAAAATGAACACCTTAGGTTGGCCACCAGAACTCAAGCGCCGGACATGTTGATGGGGTGGGCCGCCATAACAGCCGATGGTCGCTCTCCGCTCGTATTAATCGACCGTGGCATCAGAATAAATGCCGATTATTATCGCGAAATTGTTGTGGAGGGTGTATTAAAGCCTTGGGCATGTAAACATTTTGGCCGCATACCTTGGACATTTTAAAAGAACTCAACACGCGACACCAAAGAATGGTTACAAAATGAGTATTTTGGAAAGCAAGGTTGACACTAAAAAATAACAAAGTGTCGATCACCTCACGCAAGCGCTTCGCCGCTTTCATTGGCCTTTTGAAGGCCATAATTCGTGCCAAAGGTGACCAATGCGAACAAATATAGACTTATTCTAAAATTTGATGCTATTTCCGATATTTTTTGCTTTCATTATCAAAAATAATCTCGTATAAAGGGGCATGGGGTCTAAAATCGATATTTTAATCGTTTTGGCCATATCAAATATTGAACATGTTATTAGCTAGTTGTTCTTTTTTATACCCTACACCAGAAGGTGGTCAGGGTATTATGTGTTTGTGCATTTGTTTGTAACAGGCAGAAGGAAACGAGATAGACCCATAGTTCCTTTTGATGATCTGCATAGAATCACATTTGAGTCGATTTATGCATGTCCGTCCGTCCGTCTGTCCATGTATTTTTGTAAACAAAGTACAGTTCGCATTTATTGTCCTATCCAGATGAAATTTTGCACAAATCATTTGTTTGGCCCAAGGACGAACCCTATTGAAATTGGAGATAATCGGTCAAAATTTGGATACAGCTCTCATATATATCTTCGTCCGATTTGCCTTTTATTGTGGACCAAACATGTAATATTTGCCCAAATGGGATGAAATTTGGCACTTACAACCGAATCGAGTCTAGAGCTAGTATGTCAAATTTGGTGAAGATGGTATGGCTCCCATATATATGTTTCATCCGATTTGTTATTTTTGTCCTCCGCAGCCGTAATATGCACTCTGTAACAACAATATTTGGAAAAATATATCAAATGCAGCTCAGAAATACCTTTGCTAAATTTTATTTTATTTTATGGATATTATGTATATATATATTTTATGGATATAGCTCCCATATATAACTTCGTCCGATTTGCCTTTTATTGTGCACCAAACGTGTAATATCAGCCCGAATAATATGGAATTTTGCACATACAACCGAATTAGGCTTGAAAATAAGCACGCCAAATTTGATCGAAATCGGTTCAGATATAGCTATAGCTCCCATATATATTTTTCATCCGATTTGTTGTATTTGTTACCCACAGCCGTAATATGCACTCCTTAACAACGATATTCAGGGAAATATATCAAATACAGTTCAGAAAAATCTTTGCCAAATTTTATCGAGATCGGTTCAGATTTGGATATAGCTCCCATATATATCTTTATCTGATTTCAAATTAATTTTGCACCAAATGGGCAATACAAGTCCGAATTTAAAAGATACAAATGCTTCGGCATATTTTGTCCTTTGCAGCGTGTATGATTGAATTCTCCCATAAAAACTTTTAATTGTTATGCGGAGCTCTACTAAATTAGGAAAGTGGTGTAGTGGTGTGGTGTATCATAAAGTCGGCCCCGCCCGACTTTAAGACTTTCTTTACTGGTTTATGCATAGATTTTAGAATCAAAATTTTTACCTATTTATTTATCTTCAATTAGGCATGTTGCGAAATAAATCCATCAAATTATCACACATACACACATAATAAATTATATTTGTAGCGATTAATTTGAATATTTTTGAATTCTAATTAATCATACACCTGGTCGAACTGGCTACCTGTTTTAATTACAGGCGTTATTTTTCTAATAAATTATGAAAAGTGACATTCTTGACAAATTAATTGGCTATGTTTTTTTTTTCTCCATTCGTGAAACCAAAACGGATTATGTAATTGTAACTTACCTTATAAAGACCCCACAGCGAAAGAAGGCAATACGAGACTATAATCAGAGATTTCCATTTGGGGGAGAAACAAAAGGTTGTGGCCGTTACAAATGGCAGGGCACCTGTAATGAGGGAAACAACAAGAAAAAGAAACGCCCCCGAACAAACAAGGGTTAATAGTATATATATAGTCGATGGTAAGAAAAAAAGGTGTTACGGAAACAAATAAATTAATAGTTGAGGATATACCAAAGACAAAAACAACCACAGCCAAAGACATAAAAAAGACAATGTATAAAATTAAACTAACAAAAGGTGGGCTAACTAAGTGACGTCAAAAAAAAATAAGTTTTTTTTACAAAAGTTTGGTAACAGCAATTATTGCAACAGCTAAAGTGTTTAAAAGTACATTTAAAGTTGCCAAACATATGCATACACACATGTAAGCCAAGTAAATTTATTTCCAAATCACTTTCTCATTTCCTTTTGACCTTTGCCTAAAGGCTTCTTGCTCTCATCATCACCTCCACCAATAATTATAGATCAAACAGCTGTCAGTGTGAAATGCTTCGAACAAAATGCTTTCTTTCATTCATTTCCCTATTTTCATTGCCAAAGACGAGTATACACACAGGCATTTTCCTTTATTTCAAAGTGTTGTTCATAATACAGGCTCTTGCACACACATACATACCAACACACACGTACATACATTTGCTGTACATTCGCCTTCACTGAGATTTCCGCTCTAATTATTCTGCAAAAGTACAAAAAATGGCGTTTTTCATTCATTCTTGCTTCCTTTTGAAGCTTTCATAGAGTTTTGATTTTTTTTTTGTTTTGCATAGCTGTTGTAATCGAGGTAAACCACTCAGGTGCTGGTGGTTAAGTCAGACACCAACCACAATGACCTCTAAGTGTTGCTTAAAGGTCAATGTAATATTTAAAATTAAAGTTTTTTTTGTTTTGTTTTAATGTTTGCTTATTAAGCAGCTCACTGTGGCTAAGGGAGGGCCATTGCAACAACTGTTTGTCGAAGGAATGCTGAATTTTGAAAAAGGTTACGAAGTAATGGGCGTTATTTTGCATATAACACATTCATTGCTGTAGAAAGGATATAATTTGTACCGCCTTCGTATAAAAACATGGAGCAATAAATTCAAATTTTAGAATTTTATTCTGGGATATTTTTGAAGAGATCTGTTTTCAATGTATAAAATTGTAAAATTAAGGTGAACAAGTTAAAAAGCAGTAAGTTCAGCCGGGCCGAACTTTGAATACTCTCCACCATTTGGAACGAATTTGGAAATAAAATCCTCAAAAATTCTGTTAAAATTTTTGAAAATAACGAATATAGCCGTTATATTGGTGTCTATGCGATGTGTAGTTCTACGTCAATTCGTCGGCATTGTTTGTCATAAGTCATTACCATATTCATATTCGCAACTTGAAATAAACGGTAAATAATGTACCTAAAATCATCAAAATATGGTACGTAGGGAGTTATCGTTATATCGGAGCTGTGTGAAGACCTGGACCACCATAGACAATTTTCTGTCATAGGCTGTAGCATCCATTACGAACTTCAAATACGACATCTCAAACAATTTCGGTGGGTATTGTACCTAAACTCGTCAAAATACCGAATATAGGGAGGTACTGATATACGGAGCCTATACGAAGACCTGGACCTGCATAGACAAAGTTTCCATTACGAACTCTAAATACGCAATTTGAAACAATTGCGCTGAATAATGACGCTAAAATCATCAAAATACCGAATATTGGAAGGCACAGTTATATAAGGGCTATACGATGACGTGGACCTGCACAGACAATTTTCTGTCTTAGACTGTAATATCCATTACGAACTTCAAATACCAACTTTTAAACAAATCCGGTTAATAATGTCGCTAAATCATCAAAATACCGAATATAGGGAGGTACCGTTATATGGGGGCTATACGAAGACATGAACCTGCACAGACAATTTTCTGTCTTAGGCTGCAGTATCCATTTCGAACTTCAAATACCAAATTTGAAACAATTCCGATGAATAATGTCGCTAAAATCATCAAAATAACGAATATCGGGAGATTCCGTTATATGGCAGCTATATGACAACGTGGACCTACATGGCCCATTTACGAACTTAACCTGCCTACTGGAAAAACCACCCCTTTATCACAAACCTACCACCGACAGGGATTCCAATAAAAAATTTCAGCTGCTAAATTAAACTGTTCCAATTGATTACCATAATATTTCACGGAATTTCTGGTAAAAAAATTTTGGAAAAAATATTTCCAAAACTTTCTGACAAATATCGGTATTGTTTTGAAAATATGTTTTTAAAGCTCGAGGATTTTATAAAAATTATTTTTTAAAGACTTTTTTCAGGAACATTCTGACTAAAATCTGGCCTTATAAAAAGTAAGCTTTTTTAAATTCTTTCTTGAGCTTTCTGGCCAAGAATTTCTGAAGAAGAATCTCTTTGTCGTGGATTAAAACAAAAATATTTTTTAAGGACTTTCTGATCAACAATTTTGGGAATTTTGGATGGATTTTTCTGGGATTTTCACGGATTGGGCTAAAAGTCCACATTTTGGTATGACTCCCAGATAACGATTTGCCTAAAAATTGCAGTTCGTAATGGGTTCTAGGTCCTGTGGTGGAATAAAGTATACATACGTTTCCACGTTTTCGTATGGCCTCCATTTAAAGGTATCTCCGGATATTTAGTATTTTGATGATTTTTTTCCAGGGATTTGTCTAAAAATTGGTGCTTGTAGCTCATAATGGGTTCTAGCTCCTGTGGCTGAACATTGAACATTTTTCCTATAGCGTTTTCCTATAGCGTACATATAACGATTCCCACCGATACTCGATATTTTGATTATCCTAGTCACATTTACTCAAGAAATTATTTCAAATTTGGTAATTAAGAAGATTTGGTAGATGTCAATTCTTGAAGTATAAATTGTCTATAGAGGTTGCCGTTTTGGTATGGTCCCCGTATGACGGCCCCACCCACTTTATGGTTTTTTAAAAAGTTTATCTGTATTAACCAAACGGTTTTACTGTTTTTATACCCTCCACCTTGGAAAGGAGTGTGTATAAACTTTCCGTTTGTAACTCCTCGAAATACTCATGTCAGACCCAACAAGGTATACATATTCTTGATTAGCGTAAAATTCTAAGTCGATTTAGCGATGTCCGTCTGTCTGTTATAATCACTCTACCTTTCGAACGAATCGAGATAAATGGCTAAAATTTTGCACACATGTTTATTTTTCCAGTAGGCAGGTTAAGTTCGTAAATGGGCCATGAAGGTCCACGTTTTCATATAGCCCCCATATAACGGTACCTATCTATATTCGGTAGATTGATGATTTTAGCGACATTACTCACCGGTATTGTTTCAAATTTGGAATTTGAAGTTCCAAATGGATAATACACCCTAAGATAGAAAATTGTCTGTGCAAGTCCATGTCTTCGTATAGCCCCCATATAACGGTACCTCCCGATATTCGGTATTTTGATGATTTTAGCGACCTTTTTCCCGGAAGTAATTTAAAATTTGGTATTTGAAGTTCAAAATGGATACTACACCCTAAGACAGAAAATTGTCTGAGCAGGTCCACGTCTTCGTATAGCCCCCATATAACGGTACCTCCCTATATTCGGTATTTTGATAATTTTTGCGACATTATTCACCGAAGTTGTTCGTTATGGGAACTACAGTCTGTGACAGAAATTTGTCTGTGCGGGTCCAGGTCTTCGTATAGGCCCCATATATCAGTACCTCCCTATATTCGGTATTTTGACGATTTTAGGTACAATACCCACCGAAATTGTTTGAGATGTGGTATTTGCAGTTCGTAATGGATGCTACAGCCTGTGACAGAAAATTGTCTATGCTGGTCCAGGTCTTCGCACAGCTCCAATTTAACGGCACCTCCCTATGTACGGTATTTTGATGATTTTAGCTACATTATTCACCGTTTATTTCAAGTTTCGAATTTGAATATGGTAATGGCTAATGACAAACAATGCCTATGTATGTCCACGTCGTATAGACCCCAATATAACGGCTATATTCGGTATTTTTAAAATTTTAACATATTTTTTTAAGGATTTTAGTTTTTGAAAATTTCCAAATTCGTTGTAAATGGTAGAGGGTATTAAAAGTTCGACCCGGCCGAACTTACTACTTGTTAACTTGTTTGTACTTTAAAATTGAAACACATTTGTACTCAGATACTTTTGTATATAAATGTTATCTTTACCCAATGGTGGATGGTATTAAAAGTTCGGACCGGCCTAATTAATAAGTCAATTCAAATCTATCTTATAATATAGCCGCATATGTTGATAACGTACAATTTTCTGTCCTTTCGATTCAATTTGCTATCCTTTTTGATTGATTTTGGAGGTCTTAGTTTTCCAAAGATATAATGAAGAGAGCACTGTATTGTATATCAATCTCATTGAGCAAAACTTGCCTTTGGAGGAAGAACAAAACACTTCTTATTAATTGCTATACTTTTCAACATTTTTATTAATAATAGCACTTTAAATAAAGTACATTCCAGCATGAGCCCATAAAGTTATTCATTGCAGTAATAGGAGATTACCCGGCCATTATGAAAATGTGGACACGTGCTACGAAACATTGTTTTCTGTGTGTGTGTGTGTGTGTGAAAGTAAATCACTTGTCATCATCAATTTGCACATAAAATGCAAATAAAACAAATGAGACCCCTCTTTGCTTTGGCCATTCATTTCGCTGTCTCTCCTTATTGAAAAAAAAGACTTCTTGTAGTCCCATAAATAATTAACAATTGTTTTGTGAGAACACTTTCCGTCTTTGTACATCAAGTATTTCGTCAACCCAAGGAGCTTGTGAGAGAAATTGTTTAATTAGTTTACTTTGCCTAGGTAGTTAGTAAAATATAATGTACATGTGATTATTATTCTTCATGTTCTTTATAATTAACTGAATACCCCCCATATGTCGAGTACTAGCAGAACAAGAAAGGCCTGAAATTAGTCGGATATGCATATGTATGACAAATTCATTTTCTTATAATTCTGCTTGATTTGTTGTTATTCAAGAAAAAATGAAAACATTTACACCAAAGTGTCAACTTACATTGGACATGATTAATAACACTGATCTGAATCAGGGAAATAAGGAAGTAGAGCGGTGGTATTTAGTGTGTAAAGGAAAACACTCAAAAGAATTCGTGATTAAACTACTTTGGAAAGAATGTATTACAAGGATTTGCTTAATATCGTGAAGAGTTATTCGGCATATACGCTGTCGAAAAGTCGAGTTCCGAAATCTCTCCCATAAGATAAACAAGTAAAAAAGCTGTAAGATCGGCCGGGTCGAACTTTTAATACCCTCAACCACTTGGTACAAATTTGGCAAATTTCCAAAAAAAAAAAAAATAATAAATAAATAAAATCCGTTAAAAATTCTGTTAAAATCTTAAAAATACCGAATGCTTATACGACGACGTGGGCCTGCATAGGCAACTTTTGTCATAAATTATTACAATATTTAAATGCGAAACTTGAAGAAAAATCTGTTTATAATGTAGCTAAAATCGTCAAAATACCGAATATGGGGGGTACCGTTATATGGGGGCTATACGAAGACGTGGACCTGCACAGACAATTTTCTGGCATGGGATGAAGTATTCATTACGAATTTCACATGCGAAATTTGAAAGAATCCCTGTAAATAATGTCGCTAAAATCATTAAAATATCGAATATCGGGGGGTACCGTTATATGGGGGCTATATGAAGACGTGGACCTACATGGCTCATTTTTTGACTTTGGATGAAGTATCCATTACGAACTTCAAATACCAAATTTGAAACGATTCCGGTAAACAATGTCGCTACAATCATCAAAATACCGAATATAGGGGGGTACCGTTATATGGGGGCTATATGAAGACGTGGACCTGCACAGATAATTTTCTGTCTTAGGCTCTAGTATCCATTACGAACTTCAAATACCAAATTTGAAATAATTCCCGTGAATAATGTCGCTAAAATCATTAAAATACCGAATATCGGGAGGTACCGTTATATGGGGGCTATATGATAACTTGGACCTACATGGCCCATTTACGAACTTAACCTGCCTACTGGGAAAATATACATGTGTGCAAAATTTTAACCTTCTATCTCAATTCGTTCGAAAGATAGCGTGATTACAACAGACAGACGGACATAGCTAAACCGACTTAGAATTTTACGCTGATCAAGAATATTGGGTCTGACATGAGTATTTCGAGGAGTTACAAACGGAATGACAAAATTAGTATACCCTCCATAGTATGGTGGAGGGTGTAAAAAAGTTAAATCTATAAAATACCCAGTGTTGCACTGTTGACTTCTGTAATTAAGATCTAGAGGGTGAGATGAAAAAACTGCAAAAAAATCAAACGCCATAATTTTTACATTTTTTTTTTTAATTTTATTGAATGAAAGCCAAAAATGTCGGAAATAGCATCAAATTGTAGAGTAAGTTTAGATTTGTTCGAAATGGTCAACTTTAGCACGAATGCTTGGCCTTGAAACCGTCACACGCTGTCCGAATGTTGCTCTGCGGTATTATGGCCAATTCCCGGCGAAGCGCTTGCTTGAGGTGATCGACACTTTGGTATTTTTAGAGCCAACCTTGCATTCCAAAATACGTCAGACACAACGGATTGGTATCCGGAGATTTTGGTGGCCATTGAGCGCTGGAAAAGACCATTAACCATTCTTGGGTGGCGTGTGCTGAGTGCGACGGTGCTGAGTCCTGTCGGAATGTCCAAGGTCTGCGGCCAAAATGTTTGCGTGCCCAAAGCTTTAATACACCCTCCATAATATTTTCGCGATAATATTCGGCATTTATTCTGATGCCACGGTCGATTAATACGAGCGGAGAGCAACCATCGGCTATTATGGCGGCCCACACCATCACTATGGCCGGCGCTTGAGTTCTGGCGCCCAACCGAAGCTGACCTCTTTGACAAGTAACCTTTTGTTTGTTTACAAACTGCTGGACAACGAATGTTTTCTCATCGGAGAATACCAAATTCGACAGTTCAACACGTTCGGCCGAGCGAAGCAACTCTGTAGCTCTTTTGAGTCTCACCTACACTACGCAGTTACTCAAGATCACGTTACAGTTTAAGATGCTCATAACTCTTTAAATATCTACAATTCGGAGTTTTTAGCATAATTTTGTTTGCAGATATTAAGAGGGAAAATAGCCTATTTTAAAATATCCATAACTCCTTAAATATTGACATTTCGGGGTTTTTAGCATCATTTTGATCGGAGATATTTAAAGATTTATTTAAAGAGCATTTTAAAATGCTCATAACTCCTTAAATATTGACATTTCTGGGTTTTTAACATCATTTTTATCGCAGATATTTAAAGAGGAACAATAGCCTATTTTAAAATGCTCATAACTCCTTAAATTGACAAGAAACAAGGGAACTGATGAGGATTGATGGCTCTTTCCTGTCTTACCCTTGGCAAACATTACCATCTTTCTCCATTAATAAACAATCGAACGAACATGTCAACACTGTGGTATTTCAACTTTTAATTATTAAATTATTATTATATTTTATTTTTGCTTAAGTTCCGCACAGTCACTATTCTCTAAGCCCAAGTGATTTCCTACCTTTTGCTACCAATGCAACGCAGACATTGATTAAAGCTCGTCTACAGATGTTATAGTAGCGATAATAGTCCCATCAATGCCGCCATTTAGTAATTAAAAGAACACACACACTAACACAGCTTCACTTCCTCCTCCATTGGGAAGATGTAAGTATGGAAAATAATTTATTTAACAGAGTCTATGACATCGACGTAATTAATATTATTATTATTATTATCAGTAGGAACTATATGTATGTTTTTTAAATAAAACAAAAAACAACAACAAAATACAATTATCACCATTCAATAGAAAACGCAGACAAGTGTGCTCCTCTATCTCTGCGTGGCAGCTGCCTGAGGGCCTTGTGTAACAGCACTTCCTGTGCGGAATGAACGTTTTTCTCCTTCGATTTCAATATATAATACACTTCCGTTGAGGATTCATTTGTGTTGAGGGTTTGCAGGAAAACGTCTCGGCAAACTCATCAAAATTCGCCAACATGGCTCGCACACGAACCTCTTCGGGCGGATGGACATCGGTGATGGTGACCAAATGACGCCAACGGCGATTGACATCGGTGCACCATAGCTGGGCGGTGCTGATGAAGAAAAGCTGTCGTGCTGTAATCGTGTCCATGTGTGGCAAATGTTCCGGTGTCTGGTGATGTTGTTCCAGATAACGATCATAGGCCAGGTAGGCAATGCGTATGCCCACATTATCGGCTATGTTTTCGCCCTGAGCCTGGGCCTTGGGCAGGAAACGTCCACCGAATTTGTGACTACCATATTGTTGGCGCAGGCATTCTTTGCGTACCTCGAAGGTGAGGCTGGCATTGCGATCCCACCAATTGTTGAGATTGCCCTTGGCATCATATTTGCGAATGGTGTCATCAAAGCCGTGGGCCATTTCATGGGCAATGGTAAAGCCCACGGTGCCATATTTTAAGGCCTTGGGATAGACATCGTCCCAAAGGAAGCGGGGTTGTAAAAATGCCACCGGCAGTAGGACTCGATTGTATTCTGCCGCGTAAGCGGGTGTGAAACTCAGGAGCTCATATTCCTCCAGACGTGGTGGCTCTTCGATTTTCAAACGATAGTTTTGTCCCTTGAGCTTAAGAATGCTAATGACATTTTCAAAATACTGATGGGTGGAAATGACCAACGGACCCAGTTCTTTGGTAAAATCCACATCGCTGTATGCATTAATTTCAAATGTCATGGCGGAGAGTTTTTCCAATGCCTTGTCTCGCGTACTTTCCTGCATCCATTGGGTGTTGGTTCCATTGAAAATGTCTTGAAACGAGGACTTTAAATGTTGCCAGATATCCTTGACTTCCTCGATTATATTGGGATTTGATTTCAACAAATCCTGATAGATTAAATTATCCAGAAATTTTGGAAAGTATTTCCGCGTGGTTTCAATGCATTTCTTTTCTTGCTTCTCATTGTTGGCCTCCACATCTAAACGGAAATCCTGCAACAACTGCCACATAATATAATTGGCCACTGTGGTGGTGGGTGTTTCCAAAATGACCAAACGCAGGTTGCGCAAATAGTTCTCCACATATTCGTAGACCGGCAATTTGTAGTCATAGCCCAGCCAGGTATTAACATACAAAGTAAAATTCAATACCGGGCCATAATTGTCGGTCATGGTGTCCAGTAGTCTGAGGCGCGCCTTATCTTCCATGCCCAGTCCCTCCAAAGGATCGGCCATACCCATGGCCAATTTCTGGGCAAATTCAGCCATTTCCCTGGCCGTGATCAATGCCACGGGGGATGAGAGACCCAAAACCTTTTGCAAATCCATTTGCCAAGCCATGGCCAGACGAGCATAAAACTCCTTCGAGCTACCCGGTACCATGTCATCGATTTGTCCAATATACAAACGGTTCACCTCGTTGTTATTCAAATCCGCATTAATATCGGCATTTAAAATAATCCTCTTGCCGTATTTCCTCAGAATCTGGGCAATGACCTCCAGCCAATTGAACGAGGGTTCATGCCAGGCAGCCCCCTTCAAGGCTGGCATGCCCCCAAACTCCTCCATTATGCTCATGAGATTTTCACGATAATGGCGCCCAATTGAATCCCTTTGCAGGCACGATTCATAGAAATACTTGACTTTACGTTCCGTTTCCGTATCATTGGAATCCTTGCCATTGCCCAGTAAGGTCGACAGCTTACGATTATAGGCCTTTGAGAGAATATTGAAAATATTCGTCTTTACCTCAGCATTGGCCGGATTAATGTGGGCCCAATTGCCACAGGCGTAACCGTAGAAATCATCACATGGCTGGACCTGAGGTCGCATGTAATTCCGCATTTCGGCCGATTTGGCCAGACGCATTATCTGGTGAGCAAACGGGGTATTAAATTGATCCTCATTGGTGGCTCCGACGAGTCTCAGCCATATGCACAAAATTGACGCCAATCTCCATAGAGGAGAAGATTTGAAGTTCATTTTCGCCGTCTTGTCATTTACCGTTCACTTTAATTTCACGACTAAATCTAAATTTATTTCACTACAATATTTTCTGTCGTATTTCTGTTTGTCACATCTAGAGTTCATTTCTGAGGTTATCATCTACGAAATATCTCAAGCTGTTATTTTTGTGTTCTCTTCACTTTCATTATAAATAAGTATTTACAATGTATGTGTATTTCTTACATCAAGTGATGACCGATAGTGTCATTTTGTCATAAATCATGTATGGCCTTGGCAATGACGTTGTAAATAGTTAACGATTACAAGCATATAATTCCGAGTACTGGCTATGGTGAGGTCACATTGTTTTTAGACTAAAAGTTCAGTAAATGGGAAAGAAATTAAGGTTTTTTATATAACCTCCACCATTGTATGGAGGGTATATTAGCTTTGTCATTCCGTTTGTAACTCCTCGATACATTCATAATAGACCGGAATTTTTTCAAATTTCGTATTTCAAGTTCGTAATGGGTACTACAGCTTATGAGAAAAAATTTTAAATGCAGTCCCACATCTTAGTATAGCCCCCATATGACTGTACCTCCCGATACTCGGTATTTTCGTAATTTGTGCGACATTTTTCACCGGAATTGTAAAAAATTTCGTATTTAAAGTTCGCAATGAGTACTACAGCCCATGACAAAAAATTTCGTATGTCCCCCATATAACGGTACCGGTATTTTAATGCTTTTATCGACATTATTCACTGAAACCGTTTCAAATTTCGCATTTGAAGTACGTAATGGGTACTACAGCATATGGCAAACAAGTAAAAAAACATTAAGTTCGGCCGGGCCAAACTTTTAATACCCTCCACCTTAGGGTAAAAGAAACATTAGAAGAAATGTGGCAAAAACCATTAAAATGCCGATTATGGGGAGGTACCGTTATATAGGGGCTATACCAAAACGTGGACCTATAATTACAATGTTTCGCCACCGGAGCTGGAACCCATTATGACCCACAAATACCAATTTTTAAACAAATCAGTGAAAAAATGTGGCAAAAACCATCAAAATACCGAATATCGGGAGGTACCGTTATATGGGGGCTATATCAAATCATGGACCCATGCATGCAATGTTTCACCACCGAAGCTGGAACCAATTATGACCAACAAATACCAATTTTCGAACAAATCCCTGAAAAAATGTGGCAAAAATCATCAAATTACCGAATATCGGGAGGTACAGTTATATGGGGGCTATACCAAAACGTGGACCTATAATTACAATGTTTCGCCACCGGAGCTGGAACCCATTATGACCAACAAATACCGATTTTCAGACAAATCCGTGAAAAAATGTGGTAAAAAAACTAAAATACTAAATATCGGGAGGTACATTTATATGGGGGCTGTACCACAACGTGGACCTATACATGCAACGTTTTGCCAGACGCTCAGGGACCCGCTATGACCTACAAATACCAATTTTAAGACAAATCCGTGAAAAAATGTGGCATAAATCATCAAAATACCGAATATCGGGAGGTACCGTTATATGGGGACTATACCAGAACGTGGACCGATATATCTCACTTTCAATACCAACCATCCTAGACACAATGCAAATAGCTCTGCTAAATTTTGGAGCTCTACGTCAAATAATGTGGGCTGTATCGTGATTTCAACAGACAGACAGACAGACGGACAGACAGACGGACATCGTTAAATCGACTTAGAATTTTATGCTGATTATGAATATATATACTTTATGGGGTCTAAAACGAATATTTAGGGATGTTACAAACGGAATGACAAAGTTAATATACCCTCCTTTCCAAGGTGGAGGGTATAAAAATCGTAAGCAGGTCCGTCTGTCTATGTAGTACCGATTCCGAACTTCAAATACGAAATTTAAAACAAATCCGGTAAAAATGTCTCTAATATCATCAAATGGGAAAAAAAATCGTGTTAATTATGCCGCTAATATCAAAATACGAAATAAAAGAAGGCAACAATTCCGGTAAAAATATCGCTAAAATCATCCAAAAAACGAATATCGGAGGGGGGCGTTACAGTTGTATGGGGGGAGGCTACACCATATATACAATTCTCTTTCAAGGTGTAAAGTTCTAAAAAGGAACTCCTTGTGTGGATTTTCAGACAATTTCATTGCAAGTTTTGGCTTCAATCATAAAAATACCGAATATCAGGAGGTACCGTTATGTGGTGTATATATTGCAAAATTTTAGCTTCCTATCTTAATTCGTTTCGACTCTAGCGTGAATACAACAGGCAGACGAACGGACAGGTCTAAATCGTCTTAGAATTTTACGCTGATCGAGAATATATGCACTTTGTTATGTCTAAAGTTATTCTTTCGATGAGTTACAAACGGAAAGACGAACTTAATATACTCCGGTACTAGGTATAGTACAGGGTATAAAATATGCTGAAAAAATGTCCATAAACCGCCCATCTCATATTTTTTTACCCTCAGCCATATGGCTAGAGAGGGTATATATCATTTTATACGGTAAAAACGATCCGGGTCGAAAAAACGGTTTTAGACCCTAGATCTCTTTGGACCAAATCGGTTTCAGAACATTGGGAGTCGATCTACCGATGTCCGTCCGTTTGCCTGCCAGTCTGGCTGGCTGGTGCACACGATAACTCTCGAAGGGAGCATCCAATTTGGTCCAAACTTGGTATATCGTAACCTTCTTTGTCAAACTTAGGTCGAGTTCGGAGATAGGAAATAATGGTCCACTCCTTCAGGTAACTCCCCCACAAAATATCAAAATGTCCAAAAAATATATTTTCTGCCCATAAAGAGAAAGGATAATCTGATTTTGCTCCTACTTTGCAAATCCTAATATTTCCATCTGTGCTAGGTCAGGTGAAAGAATGGACAATATCTATGTCTGCGTGTAAAGTACTCACAAGGAACTCCATGTATGGATTTTCAGATAATTCCATTGGAAAAAGTGGCTAAAATCATCAAAATACCGAAAATAGGGGAGTACCGTTATATGGGGGATATACGATATTGTGGACCTATATAGACAATTCCGTTTCAGGGGTAAAGTGCTCACAAAGAACTCCGTGTGTGGATTTTCAGACAATACGATTGGAAAATGTGGGTCAAATCATAAAATACCGAATATCGGAAGGTACCGTTATATGGGGGATATACGATATCGTAGACCTGTATAGACAACTCTCTCTCAGGGGGTGAAGTACTCACAAGGAACTACTTGTGTTGAATTTAAGCCAATTCCATTGAAAAGCGAGGCTAACATCAACAAAATAACGAATATCGGGGGTTACAGTTATATGGGAGATATACGATATCGTGGACCTATATAGAAAATTCTTTTTGAGGAGGTAAAATGCCCACAAGGGACTCCTTTTGTGGAATTTCAGACAATTCCTACAATCATCAAAATACCGAATATCGGGGGTACCGTTACATGGGGGCTATACGATATTGTGGACCTGTATGGACAATTCTCTGCCGAGGTATAAAGGAACTCCCTTTGATGGATTTTCAGACAATTCCGTTGAAAAATGTGGGTAAAACCATCAAAATACCGAATATCGGGGGTACTGTTATATGGGGGCTATACGATATTGTGGACCGATATAGCCCATCTTCGAACTTGACCTGCCTGCAGACAAAAGAGAGATCTGTGCAAAATTTTAGCTTCCTATCTTAATTCGTTTAGACTGTAGCGTGATTACAACAGACGGACGGAAAGGGCTAAATCGTCTTAGAATTTTACGCTGATCAATAATATATATACTTTGTTGGGTCTAAAATGATTATTTCGATGAGTTACAAACGGAATGACGAACTTAATATACCCTCCATACCTTTTTTGGTGGAGGGTATAAAAATGGTAGAGATCGGATCATTCCGAAATAAGCATCCAACTTTCTTCAAATTTCCACATCCAAATATTTTTGCTAACGCAAGATCTGTTGTGTAGGTGATACATATATGCCAACACCTTCTTGTACCTCACCCACAAAGGTTCACAATATCCAATACTTATATCTGTCATAACTTGCGAAAAAAAGTCGGCGATTCTTTACAACTTGCTATATCTAAATATTTTTCTTAAATAAAATAAAATTCCACATACCAATATTTTTATATGTATTAGATGAAGTATGAAAATGGAATAATTCGGTCCGTTACATCTGTTACCTCATGCATATTTCCACATTTTCCAACAATTTTCACATATCTCATATAAAGTATAGTAAGATAGGAATTGGTCAATATTGGCAAACTGCTTCAGAACCTTTCCCATGAAGTGTCAACAGTTTGAATAATCATAACTCAAGGCTGGAGGTATACATCTTTTGGCAAAACCGACAGTTACTATTTTACCTGTTTATTTACATTTTCATGCCCACTTTTGGGCATGGATTCCCACTTTCGAATACAGGGCTTAGCATGGACAGGAATATGTACAAAAAAAAATTTAATATGTATGGTAGCGAGAGATTTAAAAGCTATTTTTTCTATAAATACTGTGACAAGTTTTGCAGCTTGGCGTATTTATAAAATTTTACTTAAATTGTCAAATCGTTTCCGTTTCGCCACTTGCATATGAAGTGAGGGAAATCTGCAATTTGGTCCAAACATTGACCATAGTAATATTTTTAAAAAAATAGTTTGTTCACGAATGGTCCAACTTTTGAGTAATTTTAAACAGAACATAGGAAGTAATTGAAAAGTTGCAGTCCAACACGTTGCCTATGTGCATATAGACAAAATATATATGTATGTAAGCAAATTTAATACGTGGAAACTATAAATCCTCGCTGTAAAATGTCCAGCTATGTCGGTGAATAAGTGAACTATTATGAACTTTTTATACCCAACACCACAAGGTGGTCAGAGTATTATGTCTTTGTGCATTTGTTTGTAACAGGCAAAAGGAAACGAGATAGACCCATAGTTCCTTTTGATGATCTGCATAGAATCACATTCTGAGTCGATTTATGCATGTCCGTCCGTTTGTCCGTCTATCCATGTATTTTTGTAAACAAAGTACACTTCGCATTTATTGCCCTATCCAGATGAAATTTTGCACAAATCATCTGTTTGGTCCAAGGACGAACCCTATTGAAATTGGAGATAATCGGTCAAAATTTAGATATAGCTCTCATATATATCTTCGTCCGATTTGCCTTTTATTGTGCACCAAACGTGTAATATCAGAATTGTATGGAATTTTGCACGTACGATCAGATTGGACCTGAAAATAAGTATGCCAAATTTGATCGAAATCGGTTCAGATATAGGTATAGCTCCAATATATATTGCTCATCCAATTTGTTATTTTTGTCCGCCGCAGCCGTAATATGCACTTCGTAACAACGATATTCAGGGAAATATATCAAATACAGCTCAGAAATATCTTTGCCAAATTTTATCGAGATCGGTTCCGATTTGCATATAGCTCCCATATATATTTATCCGATTTCAAATTAATTGTGCACCAAATGCTTCGGCGTATTTAGTCCTTGGAACTTTAAATTATAATTATAATCGTGGCGTTTGAATTCTTCCATCAAAACTTGTAATTGTTATGTGGAGCTCAACTAAATTAGCAAAGTGGTGTAGGTTATCATAAAACCGGCCCGCCCGACTTTAGGACTTTCTTTACTGTTTTTTTTTTCTTAATATACATCAATTTGAGTTTTATAGATTGAAAGTTGAAGAAAATCAATCAGATTTATTATTTTTTCTAACAATAACGTCTTGCACTTCTTCTCAAAATTTATATCGCAAATGTTTGAAGTGATTCTAAAAAATTCATTTTATTCAACAAATATCTTAAAAATGTCGTAGTTTTTACGTTTTTGTGAAATCCCATAAATTTTATACATTTCAAGTTTGAAGTGTTGTGGAAAAAAACTTGAAGAATGTATTCTGCACAGTGGGTGAAAAAGGATAAGTGGTTGTAAATTGAATGTTTGCAAAAATGTTCAATTGACAGTGAATGGCAATGGAGGCAGGATTTTTAAAACATAAAAATACAGATATTGTATCTTTTCAACTGAATGAACGGACAATTTATAATTCTGGTTTCGTAAAGAAAAACATTCAGTTGGAACTGATTTGAGGATTTTTAGGACAGAAAATTCGCTTACATGTTAAGATTGTCCATGGTAGAATGCTTATTTAACATTCTTTTTTATTTGTCCTATTTTTATTTTCTAAAAATTGCCATTCCAAAAATTCCTGCACTGTTTTCAAATAACATGAAAATATAATAATTGAAATCTGTTTGCTGTTCAAGAGAACTTTTTGCAATCTCCTTGTGGGCAGTGAACATTTTTATGTTCAACTGAAATTGAGGACGTACTTTTCAAGGTTTACATTTCTTACAAACTAACACACTTCGGTGCAATAAATCAATTGTGTGGGTGTTGCCCATTTTCAGGCATGTGTTTGACAAACAAAAATAATAGATAACAAATCTCATGGAAAATTTAAAGATGGGAGAGTAGGATTTTTTATTTTCTATATATACAGAGTGAGATAAAAAAAACTGCAACAAAGTCAAACGCCATATTTTTTATTTTTTTTTTAATTTCATTGAATGAAAGCAAAAAATGTAGGAACATTTTGAAATAAGTTTATATTTGTTCGAATTTTTCACCTTGGCGTGAATTATGGCCTTCAAACGGCCAATGATACCGCCATTCTTAGGTGGCACGTGCTGAGTGCGATGTTACTGAGTCCTGTTAGAATGTCCAAGGTCTGCGACCAAAATTTTTGCGAGCTCAATGGTTGCGTGCGAATGGCGATAATATTCGCCATTTATTCTGATGCCACGGTCGATTAATACGAGCGGAGAGCGAGCATCGGCTGCTATGGCGGCCCACACTATCACCATGACCGGCGCTTGAGTTCTGGTGGCCAACCGAAGGTGCACATTTTCAGCTGACCTCTTTGGCAAGTAAACACGATCATTTTGTTTGGTTGCAAACTGCTGGACAACGAATGTTTCCTCATCGGAGAAAACCAAATTCGGCAGTTCACAAATTTCGACTAAGCGAAGCAACTCTTTAGCTCTTTTGAGGCTATTTTCATTCTGTTCTTGCACTTTTTGGAATTACAATGGCTTTACCCCGAGCTCATTTTTCAATATTTGTCGAATGGAATATTGCGATATGTTCTGCTCACGAGCCATTTTTTCGGCCAATGCAACGCGGGCTTCGATCAAGTCGCTTCTTTACTTTTCGAACCATTTCTGCTGATGTTGCTGTTTTCTTCCGTCCACTTTCTTGAGGTCGGGCTGCGGTAGTATCACGGTAACGAGCGATGGTACGAGACACAAAAGATATATTCACATTTAAATGCTGGAGTGCTCTAACGATAGCTAGCCAAATATAAAGAAATCACACTATCACGTTTGAATTCCATCACGAATAACTTTTTTTCTTGAAAATTCTCACCAAAATGCTTTTGTACGCTTGTAAAAAATATAATGAGCTGTCACTGGAATAATTTTAACAGCTGTCGGACGAGTGGCTTAGAAATGAAAGCAGTCTGAAAGTGGTTGCAGTTTTTTCATTATAAAAGAATAGTAAAATAACTGATAGTACCTGAAATCTGAAACTTGGCATTAGAGTCGCTGTTCATGTGTAGCCTGGACATATGATTGTACTTTCGGAAATGTGGACTATAACTGTATGAAAAGTACTAAATGGTACTCATTTTAGTATTGGGTTAAGGAAAATAGCTGAAATCCTGAAATTTGATTTAGATGCCACTGTTAGTGTGTTATAATTGTATTATAATTTTTCGATAAGACCTATATTTGCATAGTACTTCCGTACTGTATTTAATTTGAATCAGTTAAGTTTGGGTGAGCGAAAAAGCGGAATTTTGAAATTTTCTATTGGCGTTCCTGACGATGGTCGTTTTGTGATAAAGAGGTGGTTTTGGAAATGTGTACTACAAGTGCGCAAAAAGTACTAAATAGCACTATATTTGGTACAATTTGGCATTGAGTGCATATACAGGGTAAGATGAAAAAACTGCAACCAACAGACTGTTGTCATTTCAAAGCCACTTGACCGACAGCTGTTAAATCTGTCTAATCATCCTAAGAATGGTTACGAAATGAGGTTCCTCGCTTCGTTTCCAGCGCACGACGGCCACAAAAATCTCTGTATACTAATCCGTTGGACTATTGTGTCTGGAGTATTTTGGAACGCAAGGTTGGCACTAAAAAATGCCAAAGTGTCGATCACCTCAAGTAAGCGCTTTGCCGGGAATGTTCCAAAATACCGCAGAGCAACATTCGGGCAGTGTGTGACGGTTTCATTGGCCGTTTGAGGCCATAATTCGTGCCAAAGGTGACAAATTCCAACAAATCTAAACTTATTCTAAAATTTGATGCTATTTCCAACATTTTTGCTTTCATTCAATAAAAAAATGTGAAAATTGTGGCGTTTGACTTTGTTCTAGTTTTTTTTTTATCTCACCCTCTACGTACTATAATTGTTCGAAGAGTACTGAATGGTACTATAGTTCGTATTATATGAAGGGATAGAGCTGAAATTTGATATTGGGGAAATTTCAGAATATTAGCTCTATCTCTTAAAGTTTGAAAACTTTTTGTCGTAAAAGGTAAACATTTTCCTATTATTCTTTCCGAAAAAGTAAAAACTTGAATAGTATATAAAAAACATTGAAAGTTTGAAGACTTTGTACGATGTATGAAGTTTTGATTAAACCAGTAAAGAAAGTCTTAAAATCGGCCGGGGCCGACTTTATGATACCCTACACCACTTTGCTAATTTAGTAGAGCTGCGCATAACAATTAAAAGTTTTTATGGGAGAATTCAATCATACACGCTATGTTAATAATTATAATTTAAAGTTCGAAGGACTAAATATGCCGAAGCATTTGTATCTTTTAAATTCGGACTTGTACTGCCCATTTGGTGCACAATTAATTTGAAATCGGATAAAAATATATATGGGAGCTATATCCAAATCGGAATCGATCTCGATAAAATTTGGCAAAGATATTTCTGAGCTGCATTTCATGTATATCTCCCTGAATATCGTGGGTATGCACTCGTTGGAGTGCATATTACAAAGCAAATATGACAAATCGGATGAACAGCATATATGGGGGCTATAGCTATATCTGAACCTATCTTCACCAAATTTGATATACTAGCTTCTAGACTCAATTCGGTCGTAAGTGCCAAATTTCATCCAATTTGGCACAATCAAAAGTAAATCGGACGAAGTTATATATGGGAGCTATATCCAAATCTGAACCGATCTCGATAAAATTTAGCAAATGTATTTCTGAGCTGTATTTGATATATTTCCCCAAATAGTGTTGTTACAGGGTGCATATTACGGCTGCGGGGGACAAAAATAGCAAATCGGATGGACAATATATATGGGAGCTATAGCTATATTTGAACCGATTTCGATCAAATTTGGCACACTTATTTTCAGGTCCAATCTGATCGAACATGCAAAATTCCATACAATTCGGACTGATATTACACATTTGGTGCACAATAAAAAGCAAATCGGACGAAGACATATATGGAAGCTATATCTAAATTTTGACCGATTATCTCCAATTTCAATAGGGTTTGTCCTTGGGCCAAACAAATGATTTGTGCAAAATTTCATCTGAATAGGACAATAAATGCGAACTGTACTTTGTTTACAAAAATACATGGACAGACGGACGGACGGACATGCATAAATCGACTCAGAATGTGATTCAATACAGATCATCAAAAGGGTCTATCTCGTTTCCTTTTACCTGTTACAAACAAATGCACAAAGACATAATACCCTGACCACCTTGTGGTGTAGGGTATAAAAATGTAGGGAAACTGAACAAGTATACCCTTTGTGTACTAACAAGGCCTCACACAAACAGTTGAAACGAGTCTAAAATTTTGAGGTAGAGTTTTCGCGGATGAAGTAGCTGGCACTTTTTTGATGGAAACTTAAGGTTATAGTGAAGGTTACATTAAAAAAATTGAACTCTGACTTTAAAGCACTTAAAAGTCACCGGACCGAAATGCAAATTGAAGAAAATCTTAAGAAGTTGCCTGCCTAACATAGAAAAACTTATGAAAATATCATTTTTCATTTAAAAGTAGAAGATTTTTGGCTACGAAAAACTTTCTTAAAACACTGTACAGTATCAATATCGGCTGCCGTTGCCCTAATTTCAATAGGTAAATTCTATACAGAGTTTTTTTTTTTTTTGCTGATCCCGATTATATGCACTTTATGGGGTATATGATAAATATAGATACTGCAAACGGTATGACAAATTTAATACATCACCCCTCCCCTTATTCTTATGCTGAAAGCTATAAAAATATATGCTTATTATCAAACAATATTGCATACTTCTAGGATTATTAATAAATCCCCATGTAATGTCGATTTCACGGCGCCATAAAATTGTAATAATAAATGAAGGAAACAAAAGACAGACAACTCCTCCAATATAGTACGAGTATACATATCCGAACAAATGTTCATTAAAAATACATTCTCTTTCATGCCAGATAAGCTTCAGTGGATATAAGGCACTTGAATATTCATCAGCGATTTAATTGGCTTAATAATGTTACTTGGGATTTGGGAAAAGATTACATGGGCTTTTTGCCAGGATGATTATATAAATGTGGTTTAGACAAGACAAAGAATATGATATGACAATGGAAGTGTGTATGTGCGGGCGGTGCTACGTAGGCATAAAAAATTAATTTTATTATTGTTGTTGCCTCTTTTTATTGTGACAAATATGTGAAATGTGTGCCGCAATTTTGTCAACCACATGTTTAGCATAACGCCTTGTTTGCATGTACATGTGTGTGCGTGTGTGCGAGAGAGTGTGTTTAGGCCGTATTCATATGGCATATGACAATGAAGGAAAACTGCTGTTGTTTAGCTACAGCTGAAAAGTGTCATTGTGATTAAATAAAATGCGCTTTGCAAAAGTGACATCACATTGTGCGTGTACGTGTTAATTTTCCAAGCAATATTCCCAAGGGATCTGAAGGAAGGCGGTTGCTGATAAAAATAGAATATTTGTTAAATAATTAAATGTAATGCGTATTTTTACCACATAAGGACAGTGGGGAAAATTAAAGAAATTTTAACCATGAGTAATATTTAAGTTGTTATAAGTTGTAATTTTTTGATATTGCCGCTTAATACTCCTCCACCTTTGAAAGCAGGGTAAATAAACTTTGGCATTTCGTTTGTATCATCTCAAAATATTCGTTGTAGACCCCATGAAGTATATATATTCATAATCAGTATAAAATTCTAAGACGATTTAGCGATGTCCATCTGTCTGTCCCATTATTTGGCAAAAATTATCAAAATACCGAAAATCTGTAGGTACCGTTATAAGGGGGTTATATGAAAACGTGGGCCTATACATACAATGTTTCGCCACCCGAGCTAGAAACCATTATGACCTACAAATACCATTTTCTAGACAAATCCAAATTCGCGAAAAAATGTGGCAAAAATCAACAAAATACCGAATATCGAGAGGTACCGTTATACAGGGTGAGATAAAAATACTGCAACAAAGTCAACGCCATAATTTTAAATTTTTTTAATTTTATTGAATGAAAGCAAAAAATGTCGGAAATAGCATCAAATTTTAGAATAAGTTTAGATTTGTTCGAATTGGTCACCTTTGGTACGAATTATGGCCCTCAAACAGCCAATGAAACCTTCACACGCTGCCCGAATGTTGCTCTGCGGTATTTTGGCCCATTCCAGGCGAAGCACTTGCTTGAGGTGATCGATACTTTGGTATTTTTTTGTGCCAACCTTGCTTTCCAAAATTCTCCAGACACAATAGTCCAACGGATTGGTATCCGAAAATTTTTGGTGTCCATTGTGCCCTGGAAATGAAACGAGAAACCTCATATTGTAACCATTTTTAGGGTGGCACGTGCTGAGTGCGATGATGCTGAGTTCTGTTGGAATGTCCAAAGTCTGCGGCCAAAATGTTTGCGTGCCCAAGGCTTTAAAATATCTCCAAGAATATTTTGGCGATAATATTCGGCATTTATTCAGATGCCACGATAGATTAGTACGAGCGGAGAGCTACCATCGGCTGTTGAAGCGGCATATACCGTCGGCGAAGCAACTCTTTAGCTCTCTTGAGGCTATTTTCTTTCTGTTCGTGAACATTTTGGAATTTCAATGGCTTTACCCCGAGCTCATTTTTCAATATTTGCCGAATGGAATATTGCGATATGTTCAGCTCACGAGCCATTTTTCGACCACTGTGACGCGGGTTACGATCAAGTCCATTGCTTTTTATACCCTACACCACAAGGTGCTCAGGGTATTATGTCTTTGTGCATTTGTTTGTAACAGGCAAAAGGAAACGAGATAGACCCATAGTTCCTTTTGATGATAGAATCACATTCTGAGTCGATTTATGCATGTCCGTCCGTCCGTCTGTCCATGAATTTTGGTAAACAAAGTACAGTTGGCATTTATTGCCCTATCCAGATGAAATTTTGCACAAATCATTTGTTTGGCCCATGGACGAACCCTATTGGAATTGAAGATAATCGGTGAAAATTTAGATATAGCTCCCATATATATCTTCGTCCGATTTGCTAGTATGGTATTTTGCACGTACAATCAGATTGGACGTGAAAATAAGTATGCCAAATTTGATCGAAATCGGTTCAGATATAGCTATAGCTCCCATATATATTGTTCATCCGATTTGTTATTTTTGTCCTCCGCAGCCGTAATATGCACTCTGTAACAACAATATTTGGGGAAATATATCAAATACAGCTCAGAAATACATTTTCTAAATTTTATCGAGATCGGTTCAGATTTGGATATAGCTCCCATATATAACTTCGTCCGATGTACCTAGGATTTTGCACCAAACGTCTAATATTTGCCCAAATTGGATGAAATTTGGCACTTACGACCGAATTGAGTCTAGAAGCTAGTATGTCAAATTTGGTGAAGATCGGTTTAGATATAGCTATAGCTCCCATATATACTGTTCATCCGATTTGTCATATTTGTTACCCACAGTCGTAATATGCACTCCGTAACAACGATATTCAGGGAAATATATCAAATGCAGCGCAGAAATATCTTTGTGAAATTTTATGGAGATCGGTTCCGATTTGGATATAGCTCTCATATATATTTTTATCCGATTTCAAATTAATTGTGCACCAAATGGGCAATACAAGTCCGAATTTAAAAGATACAAATGCTTCGGCATATTTAGTTCTTTGAACCTTAAATTATAATTATATTCATGCGTGTATGATTGAATTCTCCCAAAAGAAAACTTTTAATTGTTATGCGCAGCTCTACTAAATTTTCAAAGTGGTGTAGGGTATCATAAAGTCGGCCCCGCCCGACATTAAGACTTTCTTTACTGGTTTACTTTTCTTACCATTTCTGCTGATCTTGCTGTTTTCTTCCGTCCACTTCCTTGACGTCGGGCTACTCTACCAGTATCACAGAAACGATCAATGGTACGAGACACTAAAGATTTATTTAGATTTAAATGCTGGAGTGCTCTAACGATAGCCACTTGTGGTTTTCCAGTCAAAAATATAAAGAAATCACACTATCACGCTTGAATTCCATCAAGAATATTTTTTGTTTTGTAGAAAATTCTCTCCAAAGGGTTTTTGTATGCTTGTAAACAATATAATGAATAATTTTAACAGGTGTCGGACGAGTGGCGTAGAAATACAGCAGTCTGAAGTTGGTTGCAGGACACGGCTGAATCGTTTTAGAATGTGTATACTTTGTTGGGTCTAAAATTATTATTTCTATGAGTTATAACCGGAATGACAAACTTAATATACCCTCCATACTATGGTGGAGGATATAAAAATGAGGGCTAAAAACTTCGACAGATTTTCAAAGACCAGGTCTCCAATTAAATGCCTTCTCAAAAGTTGTGAAAAAATACACCATTTTAACTTTTTCTTCAACGTTTTTCATATTGAATGCCAATATCAAGTACTCTATAAATATTTTGTAATTCCGAATACAATAACATTAAAGTTCACTATAAATACAGCAATACCTGTATAATCGTTCATACATATAGACGAGCTACCTTCACAACTATTATCTGTGGTGTTGTTTGTGTGTGTGTGTGTGTGTATTTCAAATGACAAACATTGTAAATCGATAAATGTCAGGATTACACCGAAAATACCATCATCTCTCCATGGTCGCAATCAGCTAACATTTAACTCCCCCTCCCCCTCCATCGAAACACCCAAAGGACCTTTTATTCAAATCTATTTTGAGGAATTGGCTGACTGGCTGGCTGGTTGTATTGGTGGCTCAACTGTCATTTGTGATGTTATGACAGCGTTTAATGTAATGAAAAATTAATTATGCATTTAATAACATGTCGGATCAGTGAATCGTTAGTTTGTATGATGCCAATGACAAAGGATGGTGAAAAGTGAATTCAATGAATTTTTGAAAAGGAGCGCAGGTTATGAGGGAAGATACATGTATTCGGATTCTCTGTAGGTAGAGTAAGGTTTTTGTTTCTACAAGTAATGCATGAAACCAAATAAATATTTGCGATTACAAATTTATAAAATTTTGAGCAGAACTTTGAGGTGGATAAAAAAATTCTTTTGAGTGCATCAGAAAACCCAAATGACACATTCGTTATGAGTCGAATTTGCGTACACTCGTAGAATATTTATAAAGTAGTGCAAGAACTATTTCAACCGAATTGAGCCGAAGGGACATTCCATCTGTCAACTTCTTTCCCAGAACGACCCCCTTGTCTCAACCGTACACTCTTATAATGTGCACACCTTTATCTATTAGCCCAATCCGACATTGTACGAAATTTAGTATTATTTGGTACGATTTTTCCTCTTCAAATCACTTTTACACAGGGTGAGATAAAAAAACTGCAACAAAGTCAAACGGCGTAATTTTTACATTTTTTTTTTAAATTTTATTGAGTGAAAGCAAAAATGTCGGAAATGGCATTAAATTTTAGAATAAGTTTAGATTTGTTCTAATTGGTCACCTTTGGCAAGAATTATGGCCTTCAAACGGCCAATGAAACCGTCACACACTGTCCGAATTCTGCTCTGCGGTATTTTGGCCCATTCCCGGCGAAGCGATTCTTTGAGTTGATCGACACTTTGGTTTTTTCTAGTGCCACCCTTGCATTCCAAAATACTCCAGACACAATAGTCCAACGGATTGGTATCCGGAGATTTTGGTGGCCATTGTGCGCTGGAAATGAAGCGAGGAACCTCGTGCTGAGTGCGAAGAGTCCTGTTGGAATGCCAATTTTGCATAGATCTGTCTTTTGCCTGCAGGCAGGTCAAGATCGAAGATGGGCTATATCGGTCCACGATATCGTATAGCCCCCATATAACGGTACCCCCGATATTCGGTATTTTGATGATTTTAGCCACATTTTTCAACGGAATTATCCGAAAATCCACACAAGGAGTTCCTTGTGAGTACTTTATCCCCAGACATAGATTTGTCTATTTAGGTCCACAATATCGTATTTTTCAAACCAACCCCCTCCCCAATATATCGGCACCTTCCGATATTAGGTATTTTAAAGATTTTATCTGAATTTTTAATGGATTTTATTTTTTTGAAAATTTTCTAATTCGTTTCAAATGGTGAAGGGTATTCAAAGTTCGGCCCGGTCGAACTTACTGCTTTTTTACTTGTTTGAATTTCAATGGAGCTTATTTTTCAATATTTGCCGAATGGAATATTGCAATATGTTCAGCTCACAAGCCATTTCTTTACTTTTCAAACCATTTCTGTTTAGTTTGCCGTTTTCTTCCGTCCACTTCCTTGACGTCGGGCTACGCTACAAGTATCACGGTAACGAGCGATGGTACGAGACATAAAAGATTTATTCACATTCAAATGCTGGAGTGCTTTAACGATAGCCAACTTGTGGTTTTGCAGCCAAATATAAAGAAATCACACTATCACGCTTGAATTACATCACGAATAACTTTTTTCCTGGAAAATTCTCACCAAAATGCTTTTGTACGTTTGTAAACCATATAATGAGCTGTCACGGGAATAATTGTAACAGCTGTCGGACTAACAGTCTGAAGTTGGTTGAAGTTTTTTTCATATTACCCTGTATATATGTTTCATCTGATTTGGTGTTTAAGTCCCTCACATTCGTAATATGCATTCGACAAAAATGATATTTGGTACTGGATATCTTACAGACCTCGGAAATACCTCTGCTTAATGTTATCAAGATCCGTTCAGATTGGGATATAGGTTCCATACATATCTTCAAACGATTTCGGATTAATTGTGCACCAAATGTCCAATATCTGTCAAAAAGTCCTGAATTTTGGTACATCCGAACGAATTCAGTCTAGAAGCATGTACATTAAATTTGAAAAAAAATCACTTCAATTATAGCTATAGCTCCCATATATATATTTCATCCGTTTTAGTGTTTAAGTCCCTCACATATATATCCTTAAACCGAGTTAAAGTTCAATATCAGCTAAAATGAAGTGAATTTCGAGACGTATGTTTCCATTTTGTGCAAATCGGCTCCTAAATATATATTTATACCCTACACCACAAGGTGGTCAGGGTATTATGTCTTTGTTCATTTGTTTGTAACAGGCAACAAGAAACGAGATAGACCCATAGTTCCTTTTGATGATCTGCATAGAATCACATTCTGAGTCGATTTATGCATGTCCGTCCGTCCGTCCGCCTGTCCATGTATTTTTGTAAACAAAGTACAGTTCGCATTTATTGCCCTATCCAGATGAAATTTTGCACAAATCATTTGCTTGACCCAAGGACGTTCCCTATTGTAATTGGAGATAATCGGTCAAAATTTAGATATAGCTCCCATATATATCATCGTCCGATTTGCCTTTAATTGTGCACCAAACGTGTAATATCAGTCCGAATAGTATGGAATTTTGCACGTACGATCAGATTGGACCTGAATTGCAAAAATATGCCAAATTTGATCGAAATCGGTTCAGATATAGCTATAGCTATATATTGTTCATCCGATTTGTTATTTTTGTCCTCCGCAGCCGTAATATGCACTCTGTAACAACAATATTTGGGGAAATATATCAAATACAGCTCAGAAATACATTTGCTAAATTTTATCGAGATCGGTTCAGATTTGGATATAGCTCCCATATATGACTTCGTCCGATTTACCTTGGATTGTGCACCAAACGTCTAATATTTGCCCAAATTGGATGAAATTTGGCACTTACGACCGAATTGAGTCTAGAAGCTAGTATGTCAAATTTGGTGAAGATCGGTTTAGATATAGCTAGAGCTCCCATATATACTGTTCATCCGATTTGTTATATTTGCTACACGCAGCCGTAATATGCACTCCGTAACAACGATATTCAGGGAAATATATCAAATACAGCTCAAAAATATCTTTGCCAAATTTTATCAAGATCGGTTCCGATTTGGATATAGCTCCCATATATATCTTTATCCGATTTCAAATTAATTGTGCACCAAATGGGTAATACAAGTCCGAATTTAAAAGATACAAATGCTTCGGCATATTTAGCCCTTTGAACTTTAAATTATAATTATAATCATAGCGTGTATGATTGAATTCTCCCATAAAAAACTTTTAATTGTTATGCGCAGCTCTACTAAATTAGCAAAGTGGTGTAGGGTATCATAAAGTCGGCCCCGACCGACTTTAAGACTTTCTTTACTGGTTTTCAATATAACATTTCTCGAAGTAATATCATGCACTCTATAGCAAAATATAACCTGCTTGAAAAAAATGTTACGGGAGCTCTACTTAATATACATAGTGGTGTAGGGTTTCATATAGTAGGCACCGCCCGACTTTTGACTTTTCCTTGTTGGTTGACTATGTATCTCAACTTTAGTTCCAACATAACATTCTTCACCTCATTTTGTTACTGTTACCCTTGACAAGGACATGTTGAATATAGGTTAAGGGTTGTTACTAGAAAATATCAAATATAACCATATTTTGGTATTGAGATTGTTTGCTGGGTTACGCTACCAAATATAAAGAACATTTCATTTATGTGCTCGAAACATCATCATGTTGTCAACAATTCGAATATGACCTTTATTAAAATCCCTCCACTTAGTAATTTTTGTAATTTAGGAGGATTTAAAACAGAATTTTATTTAATTGACTACTTGTTACTCTTTTTTTCCTGTTTTGAAAAACAGACCTTCTGTTTGTGCTGTATATCCTGTCCGGACATAATGCCACACATATAGGAACGTATACATGTACATATTACACTAGCATTATTTTTATTCAATGATGTTAACATTTAACAATGGACCGACCATTCCCACTACCTACAGAGGATAATGACGTTGTTTGGTTGTTGTTGTTGTTGTGTATTTAGCAATTGTGATCTAAAAATGTTCACAATATCGTATTGTAGTTGGATGCCAAGGATACCATCGAATAGATGTGATATTTACACACATACAGGCTCACAAATACACATGCATGAGCACATGTGCACATATGTGTGTGTGTGTGTGAGGCTTTCTGCATGGGATAACCTTCTCTTTGCGTCCATTTTTCATTCATTCTCATTCTCGTATATTAATGTTATTAAATTGGCCACAATCTTTGTCTGTGACAGCTGCAACAGCTTTACCATCATATCGTCCTAGTCGGTGTCGTCGTCATCAGATGGTAGGCCATTCCATTCAAGTAGCCCGAATTCAATGGGACTTGGTTTTTTTTTAGGGATTTTTAATGATTTATAGTCCACATGATATCAAAAGTAAGTGTGTGTGCCTAGGGGATTTGGGGCCAAAAATAAAACTATGAAATAAATATCTATTTGTGGCTGGACAATGAAAATATCGGTATATATGTATGTGTAATTTAAAAAGTGTTGTTTTTATGGATTCTTTATTAGCTGTAGATATGAACCGTTTCCGTTTTTGTGGCAAAATCGATAATTTTATATATAAATAAAAATTGTAAAAGATGAGTGACAAATGGCCTAATCAACGCCGAGAAGAAACGACTAAGGCTGGGATCTTCAAATTTAGTAATTTAGCGTTTTTTTATACCCTCCACCATACTATGGAGGGTATATTAACTTTATCATTCCTTTTGTAACTTCTCGAAATACTCATGTCAGACCCAACAAAGTATATATATTCTTGATCAGCGTAAAATTCTAAGTCGATTTAGCGATGTCCGTCTTACTGTCTGTTGTAATCACGCTATATTTCGAACGAAGTGAGATAGAAGGCTACAATTTTGTACACATGTTTATTTTGCCAGCAGGCAGGTTAAGTTAGTAAATGGGCCATGTAGGTCCACGTTTTCATATATTCCCGATATTCAGTATTTTTTCAGGATGCTACAGCCTAAGACTGAAAATTGTCTGTGCAGATCCACGTCTTCGTATAGCCCCCATATAAAGGCACCTCCCTATAATCGGTATTTTCATGATTTTAGCGACATTGTTCACCAGAATTGTTTCAAATTTGGTATTTGAAGTTCGTAATGGATACCACAGCCTATGACAGAAAATTGTATGCGCAGGTCCACGTCTCCGCATAGCCCCCATATAACGGTACCTCCCAATATTCGGTATTTTGATGATTTTAGCGTCATTATTCTCCGGAGTAGTTTCAAATTATGTATTCGGGAACTACAGTCTGTGACAGAAAATTGTCCATGGAGGTCCAGGTCTTCCCATATATATATTTTGACGATTTTAGGTACAATACTCACCGAAATTGTTTGAGATGTCGTATTCTAAGTTTGTAATGGATGCTTCAGCCTGTGACAGAGAGTTGTCTGTGCAGGTCCAGGTCTTCGTATAGCTCCGGACAATTTTCTGTCATATGCTGTAGTATCCATTACGAACATCAAATACCTAATTTGAAACTAAATAATGTCGCTA